>NW_023637659.1:0-21003 GCF_015220235.1 Choloepus didactylus | reverse complement strand
AGAGGTTTTCCGGATGCCATTGGCCATCCTCCGGTGAAGGTACCGGATTGCTTGGATGCTTGTGGCCTTAAGACTGTAACTGTGTAGCGAAATAAACCCCCGTTTTATAAAAGCCTATCCATCTCTGGCATTTTGCATTCTGCAGCGTTAGCAAACTAGAACAGTACGCCTGCTTTCTTTGGGCTTTAGCTGGCATGAAATATTTCTTTCATCCTTTGACTTTCAATTTCTTTGTGTCCCTGTGTCTAAGATGAGTCTCTTGTATGCAACATATTGATGATTCTTTTTTTTTTGATCCATTCTGTGAATCTCTATCTTTTAATTGGGGAGTTTAATCCATTTACATTCAATGTTATAACCATGAAGGCATTTCTTGAATCAGCCATCTTATCCTTTGGTTTATGTTTGTCATATATATTTTTCCCTCTCTCGATTAATATCCTTTAATTAATATACCCATATGGAAACTCTTTAGTTCTGAACCTTTCTCTATGTCTCTATCTCCTTTCTTTGTTCTCTGTTTGTAGGGCTCTCTTTAGTATCTGAAGTAGGGCAGGTCTCTTGTTAGCAAATTCTCTCAGCATTTGTTGTCTGTGAAAAATTTAAGCTCTCCCTCAAATTTGAAAGAGAGTTTTGCTGGATAAAGTATTCTTGGTTGGAAACTTTTCTCACTCAGAATTTTAAATATGTCATGCCACTGCCTTCTCGCCTCCATGGTGGCTGCTGAGTAGTCACTACTTAGTCTTATGCTGTTTCCTTTGTATGTGGTGAACTGCTTTTCTCTTGCTGCTTCAGAACTTGCTCCTTCTCTTCTGTATTTGACAGTGTGATCAGAATATGTCTCAGAGTGGTTTTATTTGGATTTATTCTATTTGGAGTTTGCTGGGCATTTATGATTTGTGTATTTATGTTGTTTAGAGATTTGGGAAGTTTTCTCCAACAATTTCTTTGAATACTCTTCCTAGACCTTTACCCTTTTATTCCCCTTTTGGAACACCGATGAGTCTTATATTTGGATGTTTTATATTACTTATCATATCCCCGTGTTCCATTTTGTTTTTTTGTTTTTTTTTTATTTTTTCTCCATTCTTTCTTTTTGTGCTTTCAGTTTCCATTCTGTCATCTTCCAGGGCACTGATTCATTGTTCAACTTCCTCTAGTCTTGTACTATGAGTATACAGAATCTTTTTAATTTGGTCAACAGTTTCTTTGATTTTCATAAGATCATCTATTTTTTTATTTAGTCTTGAAATGACTTCTTTATGCTCTTCTAGGGTCTTCTTGATTTCCTTTATACCCTGTGCCATGCTCTTCTTCATGTCCTGTATATCCCATGCCATAGTCTCATCATTCATCTTTAGCTCTTTGATTAGTTGCTCTAGGTACTGTGTCTCCTCTGAACTTTTGATTTGGGTGCTTGGGCTTGGGTTATCCATATCATCTGTTTTTTTTCAGATGCTTTAAAATTTTCTGTTGTTTTTGGCCTCTTGGCATTTTAACTTGATAAGGCTCTTTTAGGATTTGTAGACCAATTGAAATCCTTATCTCCAATTTGTCTGATCTACACCTTCGTGGAGTATACTTAACTAACCACCCAGGTTGTGTCCATGAGCCACCTGTTCCCCCAAGCCAGTTCTCCCCTGCTTTGCTTTTGTGGTGAGTGGGGAAGTGAGTCTTGTGGGGTCCAATTGGTGTACCAAGCTTGTGCGTGTAGTCGGTGTTGCCTGCCCTGTATATGGGGCATGTGTCTGGGTGGTCAGGGGGGTGGTGGCTCTAAAAATCAAATCTCCCTGGTGTTCCTGGAGTTTTAAAGCTGCTGCAATAGTCTAATCCTTCAATTCAGTCCTGCCACAGTTTTTCTCTGCCACTGACCCACAAGTCCTTGGTATTGTCATATGGCCTCTGAGACTTGTGAGTGGGTCCCTCTTCCAGGCCATGAACCCCCTTGGTCCTCTGCTGAGGGATGACTGTGCTATGTCACAGGTGAGTGCCATCCCCCCAGGGAAGTTCTGGGATGCAGAGCTGTGTAGGGAGGCTCCCAGTCTGCTGAAATGATGGCTGAATGGGGCTTGTTAATTCACACTCCTCCACCTTCACAACTCTGGGACAACCAGCTGACAGTGCAGGGAAGGCTAATGTCCATGCCCAATTTTGTGGTGTGTGTGTGTTATTTGGAAGCACTTCCATCACACTTGGTTGTCTGGGGCAACTCTAGGCTATGGGGCCAGCAATGGGCAGGAGTGGTTCCTGTCCACCAGGATGATGGCTGTGAGTGGATGCCTCCCTTTTCTTGGGAAGTTGTGGTGTTTAGTGAATTTCTCAGCCACTGGATTATTGCCTTTTGTCTCAGAGCTCTCTTAGTTCTGCTCTTGTCTTGAGCCCAAATTGCAAGTCTTGAGGCTTTCTATATTGGGCTACTTAGAGTAATTGTTTAGAAAAAGAAAAAAAAGACAAAAAAAGGGACCTCCTCACAGATCTAATGGGTTAGTGAAATGCTAAGAGACAAAGCAATGAGGGCCATTAAGGAAAGGTTCACAGGGCAGAGAGATCAGATTTTCTTCAGGATTTACATATGATCTTCAGGGCCTGAGCTCTGCCCTCCCCCTTTCTATGTTCACCAGAACTCCAAAAAGCCACTGTTTTTCTTTTTGGGGTTTTCTTGCTGTTTTTTTGGTATCCCTATCTCCTAACTGCTGGGCTGGCTGCTCTCAGATTCTTTGGTGTCTGGTCTCAGCCTATCTATGATTGGAGTTTGGATCAGTAGAATGAGTTTCCAATAAAAGCCACCACTGCAGTTCTCCCTTCTCATTCCCAGTGCTGATGGCTCCTCCTCCCATGGGACTGAGCCTGGCAGGGAGGGCTGTGGGTCCCCTGGCCACAAAAACTTACAGATTTCACTGATCTCAACAGTTCCACATTTTCATGAGTGTTGTATGGAGTATGCCCAAAGCCAAATTCCTCTGTGGTGTCCAGCCCATGCAGTTTCTGGCTTTCTACCTGCTTGCCTGGAGGAGTAAACTACAACATACACCTCACCAATCTGCCATCTTGCCCCACTCTTGGGGCTGTTTTTTCAATCAAAGCTGAGTCATAACTATGGGTGTGACAGGGCTAGAGATGAAACTCCCAAACACAAGTGTTTGTGGGTTGTGGATTGTAATATTTAGGAATTCAGGATATCCACAGAGAGTCACTCCACACTTTTTCACTCTCCAGATGTCACATCGGGTATCTCTGGGCAAGTATGTTCCCTGTTTTAGGATGATATGGAGTGATGCCAAGCCTCTGGAAGACTCTGATGAAATGCTTTTGTCTGAGATCTGTCCTCAGGGAGGAGCACCCTATTGTAAGTAGCACACATGCTCATATAGGATTGAGATTCTGTGCTCTGTTCAGAAGAGAACTCCTGACCAGAGGAAGAACTCCTGATTAAAAATCAATTGACTCATCAAGAAAGAGAACTTTTTGCATTATTCAAAGATGGAAAATTAATAGAAAGCAATTACCTCACTTAAAATGTTTAACAGGCAAGATACAAAAGACATATTATTCAGGGATGAGGTTCAGAAGGACCTCTTGAAAAGAGATATTGAGATTATATTCCCATGTCCCCTTTTTCTTGGTATCAACATTGGTGCAGAGGCAAGGAAGTAGAGAAAGAGGGTTTATTGACTGGTGAGGCTCTGCTTTCCCAATATACTTGCTCCAAGGGTGAACAGGTCAAAATACCTGACAGCCCCACATCAGCTGCACAAATGGATAATGTCAGGTATTAGTGTATGTCCATCTCTGAGAGCAAAGGCCCCAGAGATCAGGGTCAAAGGAAAGACACCCCAAATCTTGGGACACTCTCAAATCCTTGGAAGAAAAGAAAGAGGGTGCTGGAGATGGGGCATGCATGAGATGCAGTGAACATATCTTTGTTGGTCTGGGAGGTATATGTTGTAGTGCCAGCAATAAACAAATAATAATTGCACTAAACCTGAGAGTCCTCCAGTGAAATAACATTTTTTAAATTTAATTCATGTATATGTGATATTACATGATTATATTTAGAGCAAAAGTCCTTGAAAAATGATAAAACATTGAACAAGTGGGCCTCTCCATGTTTTACATTGACCATTTGACATTGTGTCCTTCTTGGAGCTCTTAGAAACTCTTCCTCCAAGAGACTCTCAAAGGGCTGTGACATGGAGCTCCATAGAGGGTGCTTCAACTCCTGCCTTCAAAACATGTAACTCAGACTGCTGATTTGCCAGCTCAAGAGCTTGCCGAGGAGGATCAGTGGGTCCAGCAGACATGAGTCCTTCTTGGAAAAGGTGATTTATCTCCTCTGCTTCTTTCCTGATCACTCTTCTGAGCATGGCCTTTAATATCCCAGTCACAAAGCTATCTAGATTGGTTAAGAAAGGGAACAAAATAGGGAAAGAATGCATAAGAAAGCAAGGGCTGTGAGTAAAATGTTTACTAGACATTCAGGTAAGCAAGGAATATGTTTTGACATGGTTCACCAGAAGCCCCTACCCAGGTCAGGCCTAACAGGTCTTCCTGTACCCCTTCTTCCTCTGACTGAAGCTTCTACTTTCTGTCTCCTGCACCCCCTTCTGCAAGCAACCTCGAATGAACAGATACTCTGAAATCACCTTTCATCCCTGGGTCTTTCCACCTACCTGGGGTGATCATCTGCCCTGTGGAGGATGGTCTTCCCTCTGCAACCCCTTTGAAATGTCAGTATCTGGTCTCCAGACTACCTCCACACCTCAAAGAGACCAGATAGAAACACCTACAGCTAAGTCTCTAATTCTTGTCTCTGCCATCTCACTCTTTCCTCCAGAGGCTTAACCATCTGCCTTCCTGTGGGAGGTCCCTGGAACACTGCTAGGTTTGATAACCTCTCAACAGTTGTTGCCTAGGGAATCCCATCATCCTTTAGTGAGCACCAGCCTTGTTCTCTCCTGTCTTCCCTCATTCCATCCCCTTTTCTCCTTCCCTTCTTGTCCCTCCCTATATTTTCTGTCACCTCCACCACTGTCTTTTTTCCCTGATTCCAGATTCCCACCCTGGACTGGCTCCCAAGTACTCATCCCCATTTTTCCATTTTAACCTGAGAGCCTTCTCACTTCTACCTCCAGGGTTCCTCTTGTCCCACACCTCTTTTACTGTTTTCCTTTCTTCCAATTCCTCATGCCAGTGGCTGTTCCATCTCTGCCACAGGTGGTTTCTGACCCATTCCACCCTGATCCCCACCCTTTTTCCCCTTTTTCTCACCCTTGACTCTTTTCTGTTCTTATCACCTGACGCCCTTGACATACCCATGCCCTTCCCTTCCTTGTCTTTTCCCTCCCCTCTGCCCACCTCTGTTCTCTCAGTGCACTTAATGAAGTCATGGACAAGGGGAATTCCTCCACTCCAATAACCTGTCCTTATCTCCTTTCCACCTCATATCCTTGACCCCCTCTGCCTCCCTGACCTTCACTTTCTGTGACTCCCCTCCTCCTGGTCATATCCTTGATTGGAATATCAAAATCCTTGACAACATGGCCAATGTCAAATTCCCAGGGGTGCACTGGGCTGTCACCTTCCACCACCACTCAGCCCTTGACAACCAGCAGTTGACACTTCTCTCTCCACTGCTTACTGCAATAAAGCATTACAGTCCATCCCCAACCACTGTGATGGCCACTGAAATCCACCTTTGCTAGATGGACTCCTCCCATGACTCTCATGCAAAGATGGACTGGGAGCTCTAGCTCCAGGCCTGTCCTATTGAATCAGGAGGGAGGCTGTACTCTGGGACCACTCATTGCCAGCCTTAAGGTGGTACCATAGGGACCTGTCATCTTCCCAGATTGTGGGAGCCTATAGGGTGGCTGAGGGAGTGGCCTATGATAGCATGAACTCCCTAAGCTCCTTCTTGTAGGGGCACTCTAATGAGACTATGTTCCATAATCTCTCAAGGAGGAGGAAAATCTGAATGCCACCATAGAACACATCCACAGAGAGAGAAGGCTAAGGGAACTCAAAGGACAAGAGAGGAGACCCTCTGCCAAGGCCAGTGTTTATCCTGACACCCTTTGTTCAACAATCCCATCAACCTTTGAAGAGAACACCCAGATTCTCCATAAATTAAATGGGTTAATATCCTAAGGTAGGCTCTTCATTGGCTCTAGAAAAAGAGAAAAAACAAATGGTATGAGAGACCCCTGAAACTATGTCCAGTGGGATCAGTGTGAACCTGGAAGTTTCTCAGCTGATGTGAGCCTATAGGGAGGCTAGGAGAAGAAGTCTCTGGCAACAGTGCTCCCTATGCTCCTCCTTACAAGAAAGCACTTTAATAAGACCACATTCCATACACTCCTGGGAGAGGAGGGCACTCTTCATTCTACCTTAGAACATATCCACCAGGAGAAAAGCCTGAGGGACCTCAAAGGCCAAGGAAACTGCACCACTGCCCAGGCCAGAGATTTTCCTGACACCTTTTGTTCCATGATCCCACCATACCTCAAGAGAGCACCCACACCCTCACCAAACCAAGAGAGGTAATGTAGTAATAAGAGTCCTTCAATGGTTTTGGAAGAGGAGAAATATGAAGGGTGAGGAAGGATCCCTGAAACCAGGTGAAGGAGGCACAACCCCTGGTATGTGCCCAGGCATGGAGGAAATGGGTCCTAATAACCTGGGCTCTCTGGCTCCTGCCTCCTCAACTTGGAAAATATGGGAAGAGGCACAGGGCCAGACCTAGCAGGTATGGGAGCATCAAGAAATGGCAAAGAAATATCCTCCAAAATGTGTACAATTTGAGGACAAATTCAGCTGTATGCTTTACACTCCTGATACACCCCCCTCAAAGAAATCCTTCCAGGAGATGTTATTTTTAATCTTGAGGTTAAAAAACCTAAACCCACAGGCAGGTTCTTTAAACACCAAAGATTTTGCTGTGGATGGTGCAAAACCTGAGTGTATCCTACTTCCTTTGAAGGAGAAAATAAAAATGGGTTTACATTGGAAGCCACTGACTTTCATGATAATTTATTATTCACCAAATAACTAACACACCAAACACCTAAACAATGAAAAATACGAACACCTCATTCTTCTCTATCCCACCACTCCCTGCCCTACACATTTGTTAATGTAATCTGAGAATTTCTCTCAGTTTATAATTCTTAAATGCTACTTTGTGAGTGGGTAGTAAGTCAAACCTCAGGCATTCCCTTAAATCTTGTCCAGTATGAAGATCCTCCTTCTATGAGCAGAGGAAAAGTACTGATAAAATAATGCATAATTTAAGAAGGAAATAAAAAGTCATTTTAAATGCTAGATAGTGAAATATGGGGGCATACTTTTGAATTATCATGAAGGATTATAAAGAAATAATTGTCCTAACAATAGAATTATTACTTGTGCTTGTCTATTTATAGATTCAATAAAAAATATCCATGAATGAAGAATAAATGAACTAGGATCTAAAGTAAAATAAATTAAGGAAAACATATAAATAAAATTCTTTAAATGATTTTGTTTTAAACTACTCTAGGTTGAGAAATTAAGATGGCGGCTAGGTGAGACAGGGCAAAAAATCACCTCCGTGAAAAACACTGGATAAAAAACCAGAAAGTGACCCAGAATACTGGTTACAGTGATGCACCAGCTGGACAAGGTCTGCTAGTTCCACAGGGCCATACACTTGGTGAAACCATGAATCTGCATTCAGAAATGAGTGAGTAAGCTGGCTGGAAGACCTGCAGACATGCAGCAGTCTGGAAAAGCCAGGGAAAAACCCAGGAGTGGCTGCAGTTACGATAGTAGGAACCATGGAGTAAAACACAGCAAGAGGGGGCTGGGCCAGCCTCTTGGTGTCTGGCCTGGAAGATAGCCTGCTGCAGATACCCTTGGTGCTGGGAATGGAGGGGAGAGCTGGAAGCAGAAAGAAACCCCACAGCTAGCAGCTGTCTCCCTGGAGGGCTGGATAAACTCCTGCCCGGGGCCATGCCCACAACCCAGAGCCCCACCAGTTGTCCCAGAGCTGGGAAGGAGGAAATGTGTGAGGAGGGGGGTGTGGAGATGCCCCATTCGGCCATCTTTGCATCAAGCTGAAAGCACTCCAGCACGGCCCAGTGGCCCAGGGCTTCCCTTGAGGGTCGGTGCACACTGGTGATGTAGCATGGCATTCACTCAGCAGACATCCTGGGGGATTGTGGCTGGGTGGGGGGACCCACTTGGGGAGCACAGGGACACTATGCCAAGTCCAGTGGTTTGTGGGACAGTGAGAGAGAGAGGGTCTGGGGCTGAAATGAAATGAAGGCTTAGACTCTTGCAGTGGCCTTGAATCTCCTGGAACCTGGGCGATTTGAACATTAAAGCTGCCTTTCCCCCTGGCCACCTGTACACATGCCCCACATTCAAGGTGGATGGCTCCAGCAACACACCCAAACTGAGTTCTCCTACTGAACCCCACAAGAATCATTGAGGGGTATAGGTGACTCATAGATGCCATCTGCTGGTTAGTTAGAGAAGTGTATGCCACAAAACTATGTTTCTGAAAAATCAGATTGGTATCTTTTTTTACAACTTGAAAGAACCCTATCAAGCAAAGCAAATGCCAGGAGGCCAAAAAACAACAGAAAATCTTAATGCATATGGTAAAACCAGATGATATGGAGAATCCAATTCCAAACACACAAATCAGGATATCAGAGGGACACAGTACCTGGAAAGTTAATCAAAGAATTACAATCAAAGAATGAAAACATGGCAAAGGATTTAAAGGACATCAAGAAGACCATGGCCCAGGATATAAGCAACATAAAGAAGACCCTAGAAGAGCATAAAGAAGACATTGCAAGAGTAAATAAAAAAAATAGATCTTATGGAAACAAAAGAAACTGATGGCCAAATTAAAAAGACTCTGGATATTCACAATACAAGATTAGAGGAAGCTGAACAACGTCTCAGTGTCCTAAAAGTCCACAGAACAGAAAATGAAAGAACAAAAGAAAGAATGCAGAAAAAAAATTGAAAAAATTGAAATGGATCTCAGGGATATGATAGATAAAATAAAACATCTAAATTTAAGACTCATTGGTGTCCTAGAAGGGGAAGAGAAGGGTAAAGGTCAAGAAAGAGTATTCAAAGAAATTGTTGGGGAAAATTTCCCAAACCTTCTACATAATGTAAATACACAAAGCATAAATGCCCAGTGAACTCCAAATAGAATAAATCCAAATAAACACACTCTGAGACATATTCTGATCAGACTCTCAAATACTGAAGAGAAGAAGCAAGTTCAGAAAGCAGCAAGAGAAAAGCAATTCACCATATACAAAGGAAACAACATAAGACTAAGTAGTGACTACTCAGTGGCCACCATGGAGGCAAGAAGGCAGTGACATTACCTATTTAAAATTCTGAGAGAGAAAAATTTCCAACCAAGAATACTTTCTTCAGCAAAACTCTCCTTCAAATTTGAGGGACAGCTTAAATTTTTCACATACAAATGCTGGGAGAGTTTGCCAATAAAAGACCTGCCCTACTTCAGATACTAAAGGGAGCCCTACCAACAGAGACACAAAGAAAGGAGAAAGAGATGTAGAGAATTTTAACAAACATGTATAGTACCTTACATCCCAAATCACCAGGACACTCATTTTTCTCTAGTGATCATGGATCTTTCTCCAGAAGGGACCATAAGCTGGGACATAAAACAAGCCTCAAGAAATTAAAAAAAAAAAAATTGAATATACTCAAAGCACATTCTCCAACCACAATGGAATACAAATAAAAGTCAATAATTTTTGAACTGTAACTCCACTATTTACTTCCTACATGATATAAAGTACACAAACTCTAATGACAAATCAGTGGTTTTGAACTCAATGTAAAATATGTTATTTTAGACAACTATATAAAGGTGGGGGAATGGAGGAGTATAGGAACATAGTTTATGTGTCCTATTGAAGTGAAGGTGGTATCAAAGGAAAACAAGATTGTTATGGATTTAAGAGGTTAATTTTAAGCCTCACGGTAAACACAAAGAAATTACCAGAGAATATAACTATAGAGATGAAAAGTAGAGTATAGGTAAAGAGAAATGGGGGAAGGGGCAATGGGGAGTTAAGAAATGAATATAGGGTTGCTGTCTGAAGTGAAGGGAAATTTCTAGTAATGGATGGTGGGAAAGAGCATTACAACATTCTAAATGTGATTCATCCCACTAATGGAAGGCTAGGGAGGGATGGAATGGGAGGATTTAGGCTGTATATATGTTTCCACAACTGAAATAAAAAAGTCTAAATAGATGACAATCGAATGCCAAGGATGAACTTGAATGGGATTGGAAGATGGAGGACAGGAGGCTCAAAAGGAAACAGTTTAGACATACGGAAAAGGAAATACAGAATGTAAGCTTTGTATCATTGTTGAAACTCTTGTACTTCTTAGCTGTGCTTAATGGGATTGCATAAAAGAATGTTCTTGTTCATGGGAAGTGTATATGTGAATTATAGTGTATGTTCAAGGATGTGTGGAGCTAGCAGCTAGCTCTCCTTTGTTCAGAACACAGAGCAACAGATGATGGATGATAGGGAGGGAGGGAGGGAGGGAAAGAAATAGCTGTGTGACAGTATGTTAAAGTTGGTGGATTGGGCTATTGGGGGAGGGGGTCAGGGTATGATGGAATTCTGTATATGGGGTTAGTATTGTTTTTGCAACTGTTCCTATAACTTAGAATTTATTTCAAAATAAAAATAAATAAACAACAAATAAATGTCTTGGTAAAAAAAAACTACTCTAGGTCAAAGAAAAAATTTAATGTCTTCTAAAATTAAGGTTTCAAATTTTAATTAAAGTTTCTAACTAAAGCATTTGTGATGTTTTATATTGAATATAAAACTTTTCTAATATTTTTATTTGAAGATATGAAGTTTCCTTCTTTTTCTATCTCCTTCCCCTCCTCCTAGATGTGCAGATACTATTGATCTATTTTTATTAAAATCTTCAAATTTTTCTAGAAAAATTAAGAAGTGATGAAGGAGATAAATTGATAAAGATGAAAATATAGCTACAAACATGAATTGATTTCCATCATTTGGTTGAAGTTCCAGTCCCAAATTAGAGGATCAAGGAGATATATTAGCTGAGAAATCTCACTTTGGTTGCATGCAGGAAGATAGTTAAGAGAAAGGGTGAGCTGCAGTTTTCAACTCAACAATTTTCATCATTACATGGAGAAATGACCAAAATCTGCAAACTTGCATATAGGCAAAAACCAGGCAGGTGACAGGAAGTTACAAGAATGTAGATATATATGGGCTGAGAAAACTTGAAAAACCAAGTCATTCGGGATCAAAGAAGCTTGGTGTCCTCACAGGATAATTGATAATGCAAACTCTCCTTCAGCTGTGCATCCAGAGGTGCTAAAGTTGAGCTGGGATGTGGTAAGGCAAGGTAGAAGCAAACATAGTGTCACTTATTATGCCCTAAATATTGATAAGTATTTTGATCTTTATTAATATGGATCATTTTACAAATGATCTTTATACTCAAATATGAATCCCTCATCAAATAGCCAATGTTCTGATAATGACTGATTGTGAAAATTTGTTTATGCCTTTACTCTTGACCTATTCTTATCCTGCTTGGTAGTAACACTGTTGCTTTATCACTTACCTAATATCATGCATCAGTCACTCAATGAAACAGAATATTGCAAAAATAAATGACTTTATCAAAGGCTATGCTGTTATTTACAGTATCCATGAAGCTGTGGTTAGTATCTCATTTCAAACAGGGAGCTGATTCAGGGTTCACTATTTCAGAGGCCATGATATGCTTAGCTTTTCATCCAACTTTGCTTATGATATTATTCTGTAGATATGTAACTATAACATATATATATTGGCAAAATTATTTTTACCATGAAATATTAGAGAATTTATAAATAATAGACAAAATAGACAAATGCAATTTTACTTAAAATATCAAAATCATATAAATAGTATTTAAAAGAAATGAACTATTGAAAAAGATAATGAGCATAGGTAATCTCAAGGTTTGGCATCTGGCCCTACTTCCTTTGGATACTCTTCTTTTAGAAAATATATTATTTCAATTTTTTATGGATAATTCTGCCAGCTTCTGTTCAATGATCTACACTAAAAGAAGAGAAGCATTTTCAAACTAGATTTATTTATTTCAGAAATAATATGGGTATTAGAAGAAGCTCAAAACATGTAATTAGAAGACACAATACAAGATTGTCTTTAAAACAAACTCACTGTTAAATTAGGTTGGAGAAAGCCTGGGTTTCTATATTGTAAAACTGTGATCACTGTGGTTACTGCACAGATTTAGTGAAGTAGTGCAGTGCAGACATGTTTAGGAGATTAGAATTTTGTTAGTTAATTCTAGTTTGAATAAAACATTAACTATAATAGAAAGAGCATTATTTGCAGTTCTTTATTATTTTCGTCCTTGTTCTTTGATCTTTTAACTACAGTTTCAAATATGTTTAAAATCCTCAAATGAAATGTTGAATTTCTAAATATTTCTTTGGAATATGTTTTCTTCCTACACCTTTCATGCCTTGCATGTTTTGGGGATTGCTTTTAGGTATATAGTTTGTTGATGTAAGGAAGGAAACTAGGAATTATTTTACAGAATCCGTAGAGAGTAGGTTTGGAATAGATTCTTCCAACAAAAGAAATACATATAGAATCATATTTTTCACCCCCAAATTTCCTTACACTTCTTTGTAATTCCTCCTTCTTATGACATCACATGCTCCCCACTCTCGAGCAACAGCCACTGATCTTTTTTTTCCATAATAGCTTTGCTTGTATTTTCTGAAATTTATATACATTGGATCATATAGTCTATACTCTCTTTGGCATACTCAACTCATGCAATTATTTTTATTGTTTATCCATATTGTAGTGTGCATCAGTAGTTCTTTCTTTGGTATTACTATTTAGTATTCCTGTATGGATATACTATAGTGTGTTTATTCCATTCACATGTTGATGGATATTTGGGTTGTTTCCAGTTTTGGACCATTACAAATATAGTTCTCTGAACTTTAATGTTTCAAATTTTCTGTGTACATATCCTTTCATTTATCTTGTGTAAATATCTAAGAATGGTGTGGTTAGACTAGTACGTGCATATCTAACTTTTTCAGAAATTGCCAAAATGTTTTCAAACTGGATGTACCATTTAATATTCTTATCAGTGGTATATGAATCTGTCGTTACACCTTGTTCTGACCATTACTCTTTTAGATATTTTTGAATACTAGCTCTTTTTATAGGTGTAAAGTGAGATCTCACTGTGGTATCAATTTCCATTTTTCCACTATCTAAGGATACTTAAATGGAGAAATGTAATTTAATACACTGTCAAAATACATTCCCATGCACATTTGATCTCATTATATACAATAAACACAACATTGCAATTGAATAGGGAAAGGATTTTCTTTCATAAATGCAGCCATTGCATACATTATGAAAAAATTATGTCCATAAATCTTTTTTATCTATTTATTGAGATATAATCACATAACACACAATCATTCAAAGTGTACAATCAGTTGTTCACAGCATCATCATATAGGTGTGCTTCCATCACCACAAACTTTGAACATTTTCATTACTCCAAAGAATGAAATAAGAATTGAAATAAGAGGAAAGAACATCTAAAACATACCATTCCCCTCCTCCCCCCATTGTTCATTTACTTTTTTTAAAGTAAGATTTTTTCACAAACCAATAATCATCCAAGATATACAATCAATTGGTCACATTACCATCATATAGTTGTTCATTGATCTCCCAATCTATTTTTTTCTTTTTAATTTTATTGGGATTTTTCAGATACCATGCAATTATCCCAAAGATCCAAAGTGTACAATCAGTTGCCCTGGTACAGCTGTGCATCCATCATACACTTAACTTTTGTTCAATTTTAGAAAATTTTCATTACTCCAGACAAGAAATAAGGTGAAAGATGAAAAATGGAAAAAAAGAAAAGAAAAGGAAATGTGAATCCTCCCATATCCCTAACCAGCCCCCCTCAATTGTTGACTCATAGTGTTGGTATAGTACATTTGTTACTGTTTATGAAAGAACATTGAAATACTAACTGTAGTGGATAGTTTGCAATAGGTATATATCTCTTCCCTATATGCCCCTCTATTACGAACTTTTAATTGTATTGTCATACATTTGTTCTGGTTCATGGAAGACATTCTAATATTTGCACAGTTAATCATGGACATTGCCCACCATAGGATTCAGTTTTATACATTCCCATCTTTTGACCTCCAACTTTCCTTCTCGTGACATATATGACTCTGAGTTTCCCTTTCCACCTCATTCAAGCACCATTTGGCACTGTTATTCTCACATCTTGCAACCAACACCTCTATTCATTTCCAAACATTTAAGTTCATCCTAGTTAAACATTCTGCTCATACTAAGCAAACCCACTCCCCCATTATTAAGCCTTGTCCTATATCTTGGTACCTTATATTTCATGTCTATGAGTTTACATATTATAATTAGTTCCTATCAGAAAGACCCTGCAATATTTGTCCTTCTGTGTCTGGCTTATTTCACTCAGTATATTGCCTCAAGGTTTTGTATCAATCCATTTTTAGATGGTTTTGTTCACACACCATACATTCCATCCTAAGTAAACAATTGATGGTTCTCTGTATGGTAACATATTTATGTGTCACCACCTTCACCACTATCTATATAAGGACAGTTACATTTCTTCCATAAGGCAGGAGGGAGAGTCCAAGAAGGTAGAGAGGCAAAATAAAGAGGAAAAAATATGACAGCTAGAAAGCAGCAAAAGGAAAAATAACCTTAAATCAAAGTAAAGAGTTAGACACCACCAATGTCAAGTGTCTAACATGCCTCCCCTATCCCCCTCTTATCTGCATTAAGTGTATCACCTGTGTTACATTAAAGGAAGGATAATACAATGATTCTGTCAGTTACAGTCTCTAGTTTATATTGATTGCATCTGTCCCCCAATGCCTCCCCATTTTTAACATCTTGCAAGGTTGACATTTGCTTGTTCTCCCTCATAAAGGAACATATTTGTACATTTTATCACAATTGTTGAACACTCTATATTTCACCAAAGTTACACAGTCCCAAGCTTTTTATCTTTCCTCCTTCTTCTGGTGTCTCACATGCTCCCACCTTCCTCTCTCAACTGTGTTCATAGTTTATCTCTGTTCAGTGTACTTACATTGCTGTGCTACTATCTCCCAAAATTGTGTTCCAAACCACACATGCCTGTCTTCCCCTATCACACTGTAGTGCTCCCTTTAGTATTTCCTGAGGGTGGGTTCTGGTTCACAAAGTCTCTCATTGTTTGTCACAAAATATTGTGAGATCTCCCTCATATTTGTAGAACAGCTTTGCTGGATATAGGATTCTTGGTTGGTGGTTTTTCTCTTTCAGTATCTTAAATATATCACACCATTTCCTTCTTGCCTCCATGGTTTCTGTTGGAGATCCAAGCATAGTCTTATTAAGCTTCCTTTTTATGTGATGGATTGCTTTTCTCTTGCTACTTTCAGGATTCTCTCTTTGTCTTTGACATTTGATAATCTGATTATTAAGTGTCTTGGTGTACGCCTATTCAGATCTATTCTGTTTAGAGTATGCTGAGCTTCTTGGATCTGTAATTTTATGTCTTATATACGAGAAGGGAAATTTTCATTGATTATTTCCTCTATTATTGCTTCTGCCCCTTTTCCCTTCTATTCTCATTCTGGGAATGATATGCACATTCTTGTATTTTGTTTCATCCTTAAGTTCCCAGAGATGTTGCTCACATTTTTTCATTCTTCTCTCCATCTGCTCCTTTTCATGTAGGCTTTCAGGTGTTTTGTTCTCCAGTTCCTGAGTGTTTTCTTCTACCTCTTGAGATCTGCTGTTGTATGTTTCCATTGTGTCTTTTGTCTCTTGTGTTGTGCCTTTCATTTCCATAGATTCTACTGGTTGTTTTTTGAACTTTCAATTTCTGCCTTATGTATGCCTAGTGTTTTCTTTATGGCCTCTATCTCTTTTGCAAAATCTTTCTAAACTTTTTGAATTGATTTAGCTTTGGTTGTTTAAATTCTGCTATCTCAGTTGAAGTGTATGTTGTCCCTTGACTGGGCCATAACTTCATTTTTCTTAGTGTAGGTTGTAGTTTTCTGTTGTCTAGGCAATCTGACCTCCTAGGCCACCCAAATCAGGTTTTCTCAGATGAGAACACGCTCAGGTCACAGAAGGAGGAGGAAACAGTCAATATCCAGTTTCCCTGATGGTTTTTTCTTAGAAGATTGACACACCTGTGCTTTCTGCCCAGCAGATGCACCTGTCAGCCTGTCACTGGCTGGTGTAAGAGGGTGTGGCCTGTGGCTCTCCTCCCCCAGGCTTGGGGTCTGGTTCCAGTAAGGCAGACAATAGAGCTGGGCCCCTCTCTTCCTCTTGGGAAGCTATGCCCCCTCCAGAGAGGTCATTTGAATATCAATAAGTTCTTTGATTCTCTGACTCTGATGATCAAAGTGTTTTGATTTTAAATGGCTGATGCTTTCTTTACTGAAAACACTGCAAGCTGAAAATGGCTGAGGTTTTCTCCACAGAGAGAGAAAGGGAGAGAAACCTCCCAGATTCACCCATCAGCCACAGATAGCACCCCTATACTCTGGGCTCCCCCATCCTGAGAAATATATGTCCCCTGACTCTCCCAATGTCAGTTGTCACCAAAAGCCTCTGTGTGCTTTTTGGGGATTCACTGTATTGAGCAGTTAATATTAAAACCCCAGTTGGGGCTGGGCTGAGACAGTGCTGCTCTCTAGCACCACAAGTCTTCCATGAGGGAGGGGCTCTCAGCTCTCAGCTCTCAGCTCTCAGTGTGACTCCACAGTTTCTACTTACAGGTTTTATGCTGCAATCTCAGGCATTCCTCCCAATTCAGGTTGGTGGATGACGAGTGGACAGTCATGTTTGTCTCCCCACAGTTATTCCGGGATATTTACTAGATTTTTGGTCATTTATGAATCATTTTGTGGGGGACTAACAGTTTCCCACTCTTCTCTATGCTGCCATCTTAGCTTCTCCATCCATGAATCTTTACCTCATACCACTCAGAGAAATTAAGCTGATCTAAATCATAGACTTTAATTTGAAATGTAAATTAATCACTATTCTAAAGATACAGGATTGCAAGCTGCCCCTAACCAAAAAAAGAAAAATTGACAAATTGGGCTTTAGCAAAATATGAATTCTAGTCATCAAAAGACATTGCTATTAAAGCAAGTATGTAAGAGATATAGTAGAATATACTTAAGTTCTAATACTTGAAAAACATTCTGTCTCCAGATCACAAATGGCACTTCCACAGAAGTAGGACAAGATGCAAACCAATTTAAAAATGAGCAAAATTCTCCAATATATTCCATTTTTGTAGATATCTAATAAACAATTAATGTAAGATAAAGTGCTTAAAAGCATTATTCCTCAGGTGAATACAAATTACATCTATAAATGTGATACCTCTATACAGCCATACAAATAGCTAAAATTAAAGAAAAGGAAAGTTACACTTGATGGAAGGATTTTGAAGAATGGGAATGATCATGATTTGTTGGTGGGAACATATAAAGGCCCATCCAATTCAATAAACCTTTGGCAAATCTAAAATAGCTCATCTTTCTTCTACCATATGGACTAACTGTTCCACTTCTAGGTATATTTTTAGAGAAAAGACTGTATATGAACACAAAAATATATTCAAGACTGTGCATAGGTGTATTCATAATAATAAAAAATTGGAAAAGACCTCAATACCCATCAATGGTAAAGTTGACATGTAAAGTGTGGTCTATTTATACAAAGGAAGACTTCATGGCAACAGTAAAAACCAAAAACCTCATACCAACAAATAAATATATGACTCTATAAACAAAATGTTAAGAAAAGGAAGCTAGGGACAAAAGTGAACATTGCTCTATGATTCCATTTACATGAAGTTCAAGAATAGGTTTTAACTAATGTGGGACAAAAGAAGTTAGTTTAAAGACAGTAAAAAGTAAAATACAATGTTAGATTATTACAAAAAAAGCAAACAGGAGATTTCTGTGTGTGCTGTAATGCTTTGATTTTTAATCAGGGTGCTATTTACATGGGAGTGCTCTCTTTTTGAAAATTCATCAGGCTAAAACTTATTTTTGCAAAAAAAATTCACTTCAAAATGATCTTATAACAATTAAAAGTATATCTCCCAACAACATATGATGTGCCATGAATATCTAAATTACAACTGGGCAACTAGTTTGGGGGGTTTTGAACTTTGCCGATTTTGTCATTGAAAAAAATTTTACAAACTTATATACGACATATTGTGCCATCATCTCCTATGCTTGCAGATCTTTCATAAATACAAAAAACAGACCTCCTACAAACTTGTAGCATACTACATATGCTAGTTGAGAACTAGCATAGAGATGTTTATCTAGGAAATGAGAGGGTCAGCATTTGAATTCAGTAAGAGAAATGGACAAATGCACTAGTAGATTTGAAACTTCAACATAACACTATCAGTGACAGATCCAACAGGCAGAATACAAATGAAATGAACATCACCCTTGATCAACTGCTTATAATTAACATTTATATAATACTTCATCTTACAGCAGCAGAATACCCATTCTTCTCACACTCACAAGGAACCTTCACTGAGGGTCCACATCCTGGGCCATAAAACCCAGCTTATGAAATTTGAAAGAGTACAAATCATGAAAAGACCTCAAGAGAACTCAGTAGAATTAAAATAGAAATCAATAATAAATGGATATCTAGGAAATCTCAAAATATTTGGACATTGAACAGCAGACTTTAAAGTAACAGATGGGTCAAAGGAGTAAAAATATTTGATTTAAAATATTTTGATTTAGATGAAAATGAAAATGCATCTTACCCAAATTTGAGAGATGTAGTGAAAGTCATACTTAATGGGAAATCTATAGCATGAAGTACACATGTTAGAAAAGAAGAAAGATCTAAAATCAATAATCTAAGATTCCACCTTAGGGAACTGGAGAAAGAAAAATACTATTCTAAAGCAAGCTAAAGAAAATAAATAATAAGTGTTAGAGCAGAAACAAATGAAATTGAAAACAAAAAATTTGTAGGATATCAATAAACTCAAAGCTGTTTCTTTGGAAACAAATAAAGAAGAGGATAAACCTCTGGTATTAAGAATGAAAAGGAAAGAAAAGATGTAAATTACTAATATCAGAAATGAAAGAGAGTCATTATTGCTTACCCATAGATATTTAAAGACAGTAAAAAATATGAAAATTCTGTGCCCTCAAAGTTGAAAACTTAGCTGAAATGGACTGATTTCTTGAAAGGCAAACTATCAAATCATACACAAGAAAAAATATAAAATATGAATAATTACATATTTATTAAAGAAATTGCATCCCTTATTAATGTCCTCCCCAAAAGGAAAGCACCAGCCTAAATGGTTTCATCTATTTCATTCTACCAAATATTTAGGGAAGAAATACCAATTCTCTGCCAACTGATGCAACAGAACTTACAGAGGAAAGAAGAAATAGCCATATAAGAGCTGACAAAAGTACTCAGGAAAGACACTTAAAATTACCAAGATGATAATTGTTCAGTAAATTCCAGAGCTGTTTGTGGGAGAGGTGTTGGCAGATGGGGGAAAATAACATAAAAATTAGCCATTAATTCATATAAAAAACAGTAAAGCAAAAATATGCAGTTTCTATAATTGAAAACTTGGATAAAATAGACTAAGAAAAAGCTGATTTCAATATTAGTTTTGGAAAAGTGACAGATAAAAAAACAATTACACTGGAGGAAATTAGAAATTTTTCCAAGATCAACCCTACAAGAAAAGAATCTGTGGCTTTGTAAGTAAACATGCTCAAAATTCCAATAAACAAATAATTGCAGAGTAGTTTATAACTTTTAATAGAACAGAGACCATATAAATATTTTAAAACATATTTTATGAAATTTTGATAATACTGATAACAAGGTTTGAAAAGCTAGATCAAAATTAAATGTTACAAAAATGAATAGAATAATTTAAATATATATTAAAACAGATTGGCTTTCCCATTAAATTGAGATTTTGAAGATGGTATAGGGTAGTGTGGAATTTAGTTAGTCCTTTAGTGTAGTTAGTAAACAGCAAGGAACAACTAGTAAATAGTCTGGAACAATGGCTTGTGTGACATCTCTGACATGATATGCATTGTACAACAGTCTGGAATGGGTGAAAGAGCCAAGACAACAACACAGAAATGTAAGTAAATCACCCCAAACAGCTGAGACTCATGCCCCTCACACGCTGGCACTGCAGGATGAGTTGGAAAACTTCCTTGTGGGAAAAGAAACAATCTCTACTAGGAGGAAGGGTAATGTTCCAGTTTGCTAACGCTGCCATTATGCAAAATACCAGAAATGGATTGGGTTTCATAAAGAGGCCTTATTTAGTTACAAATTTACAGCCTGAAGGCCATGAAAATGTCCAAATAGTCATTAAATTGAGTATACCTTCACTGAAGTAAGGTCAATGGCATTTGTTGTAGTTTGATAGTTTCAGGTATCCACCACCAGCTACCCCAATTCTTTGGAACCTAAAAAGGGTTGTCTAAAGTGTGCATAAGAGTGCCCACCAGAGTGACCTCTTGGCTCCTTTTGGAATCTCTCTGCCACTGAAGCTTATTTCATTTCCTTTCACATCCCCCTTTTGGTCAAGAAGATGTTCTCCGTCCCACGATGCCGGGTCTACATTCCTCCCCGGGAGTCATATTCCATGTTGCCAGGGAGATTCACTCCCCTGGGTGTCTGATCCCACGTAGGGGGGAGGGCAGTGATTTCACCTTTCAAGTTGGCTTAGCCAGAGAGAGAGGGCCACATCTGAGCAACAAAGAGGCATTCGGGAGGAGGCTCTTAG
>NW_023637658.1:0-21464 GCF_015220235.1 Choloepus didactylus | reverse complement strand
ATGTTTAAAAAAAGTCTGTTTCCTAAATTATTCTTGTAGTATTTCACTTAAGAACAGAGACATTCCCCTATGTATTCACAGTAACATTACCACAATCTTAAATTAAACCTGGTTGTAGTATAAATATTCTCATCTAGGACCTGTCCCCACCTCAGCAATTAACCCATATAATGTCCTATCGACCCAACCAAAATGTTAACTGTAATAATAATGATAGAATGTAAAAGAGGCACAAAACAAAACAGTGTCCAGTCTCATATCAAATGTGGCATTTCATTTACAGGTATATTTATTTTCTTTCATCTGAACATATCTCAATTATTTCCTTCATCTGGACATATTAAATATTGCTGAAGTATCCTTTTAAAGAGTTTTTCCTCAAATTGTGTTTCTTTTCTGAGGTTCTTCCTGATGAAATTGAGTTTATGAATTGTAGGACTGTATTGGCAGAAAATTATTGTGCCCTCATGGTGATTCTTTTTTAAATGAGAAGTTTAATTTTGTTTTCTTTCCATTGTATTGAATTCATTTTAAACATTATCTATAAGCTACAAACAACAAAGAAGTATCAAAAATCACCACTTTATAATAAATCTAGCAAAGTTTCAGGAATGCAAGTAACCTGAAATAACTACTTTGCTTCCCTGCATTGCACAAGTTTGCATTAATGGATTATATTCAGGCTTTTGATTAAGACTTTCTAATTTTATAAACAGTACTCTTCATACAGTCATGTATCTTCCTTGGTGTATTGTTTATTACTGCACAGTCCTAGGTTTCCTTTCTCCCCTCTGTCACCTAGTTCCAGTTATGTGAATTCACATCACTCATATCCACTTTCAATAGAGGCTTCTCTGCTAAGCCTGTGTGCACAAGCAGCTACCCACCACACCAAGTGTTACTGAATCTTTCCCATTCTCCAAGTAGGAGTCCCTGTACCCAGGTGTGCCTAATATACACCTGGAAATCCCAAGTTAATTCTCAGGAAAGAAATCTCACTGGACCTCAAACCTGTGGAGGAGACAGAGCCATCCCACATTCCAAAGTAGCCTAGAATTCTGGTGGGTGTTTGGAATGCACATGCACATAGTAGGCCAAACATCTGCCTCACAATAGGCATCAGGATGCTGAGGAACAGACCTCTATCCCAAAGGCTGCCCTGTGATCTGAAATATAATGGGATCCACAAGTGTGCAGGTGATGGGGGAGGGGTTGTAGCCTGTGCAGTTTGTTGTAGGTATATGAGATGATTCTGCAGGCCCTGTGGATCACCTGCAGGCCAGATGGATGGTGAGGGATTGACTCTCCCTTGAGGATGCTATACTGGAATGGCCAAGGGCAAATTCCAATTAGGTGTTGGGTAGGTGGAAATATAATGAAGTGCCCTTGGTCAAACTTTGGGCCTGCTTTTTTTTTTTCCCCAAGGACACAGAAATTACCACTGGATCTAAGACATTGCAGCTTAGCATCCTGGGTGCTCTCTTAGCAGAGCCTACCATGAGGCATGCCCATGTGGCAGTCAATGAACCCACTTTAAATCAGGAAAATTTGGACAACTTTGATGTGTCTATCCCATCCACTGTTATAGCTGACCTGAAGAATGGCTCATGGCTGTCTTTGTGGTGGGATTCCTGGCTCTATTTATGCTTCTCAGAAGTCTTATTCTGGACATAAATCCTGAGTGACAGTCAAGGTGGTCCTGTGATTAAGAGAACAGGTGATATGTGGAGAGGCTGATATATTTTGTTTTGAGTGGTTTGCAGGCATGATTGGGGACAGGTGTGGAGACTCCCAGAGGGCAGGCATGATGGTGAACTAGAATATATTTGTTCCTTGGTCCAGGACTTATCATTGCCCTGAGAGATATTCCTGCCCAGGGAGCCAACATACCCCTGGCTCTGTCAGTTAGAATGATACACATGTACCTGTGAATGTCCCACCTCAAGTCCCCCTTTTACATGGTGCTGGACTTGGGAGATTTAACCACATATGTGACACATATACTGTTCAATATCTGATAGCAAGTTTATTAGAAAGGAAGAAGACTTCCCCAGTCTCTCCATTTGAAATTTGCTGAAGCCCAAGAGAGTAGGCCCATGTGGCACTGAGTGACCATTCTTTTAATATCCCATGAAAGCAGGTCAGTGGAATCTCTCACTGATCTGACCCTGTGCTTTCATGACTAGGGAAACCAACACATGTGAAGTATCTTTATCAAATTTCTTTTATCACCCATTAACACTGTTTCATTTTCCTTTTAAAATGAGGTTTTCTTTAACATTTTTAATTTTATTTTTTAAAAATGTCAGTATCTTTAATTATTTGTGTAGTATTTCACTTTTGAACAGAGATATTCTCTTATGTGTTCACAGGAACATTACCACAATCAATAAATTAACTTGGTGTAGTACAAATATCTCATCTAGGGACCTGGTCCCACCTCAACAATTACTCAATCAGGTCCTTTTGACCAAACAAAATGTTAATAGTAATCATAATGATAGAAATATAGAAAGTCAGAAAACAAAAACAGTGTCCAGTCTCGTATCAAACACAGCCTTTCTTTTACAGGTATATTTATTCTCTTTCATCTGAATATATCCCAATTATTTCCTTCATACAGACATATTAGAAAACTGCTGAACCATCCCTTTAAAGAATATTCCTCAAATTGTGTTTC
Source organism: Choloepus didactylus (assembly GCF_015220235.1). Classification (NCBI taxonomy): domain Eukaryota; kingdom Metazoa; phylum Chordata; class Mammalia; order Pilosa; family Megalonychidae; genus Choloepus; species Choloepus didactylus. The sequence goes on along the minus strand of NW_023637658.1, from coordinate 18,784 downwards.
TTTTCAGAGGTTCTTCCTGATGAAATTGAGTTTATGAATTTTACGCTGTATTGACAGAAAATTATTGTGCCCTCATGGTGAATTTTTTAAAATGGAATTTTAAATTCTATTTCTTTCATTGTACTGAATTCATCTTAAATATTACCTATAAGCTACAATAACACACAAGTATCAAATATCACCAGTTTATAATAAAGCAAAGCAAAGTTTCAGGAAAGCAAGTAACCTGGAATAACTACTTTGCTTCCTACATTGTGCAAGTTTGCATTAATTGGTTATCTTCAAGGCTTTTGATTAAAGATTTCTAATATTATAAACAGTACTATCCATACAGCCCATCTATCTTCCTTGGGGTATTTTTTATTTCTTCACAGTCCTAGGTTTCCCTTTTGCCCCTCTTGTCACCTAGTTCCAGTTATACAACTTCACATTCTTCATATCCACTTTCATGTAGAGGCTTCTCTGCTGAGCCTTGCATGCAGAATCAGCTACACACCACACAAAATGTTTCTGAATCTTTCTCATTACTCCAAATGGGAATCTCTGTACCAAGGTGTGCCTAATATACAGCAGGAAATCCCAGGTTAAGAAACCTCAGTGTAGAGGTCTCACTGGATCTCAAACCTTTGGAGGAGACAGTGTCAGCCCAGGTCCCAAAGAAGCCTAGAACTCTGGCAGTTGCTTGGAATGCACATGCACAAATGATGCTGACCCTCTCCTCCCTCACAATAGGCATCAGGTTGCTAAACAATAGGGCTCTTTCCTAATGGCTGCCATGTGGTCTGGAAACATAATGGGATCCCCAACTGTGCATGTGATGGTGGAGTTGTTGTGGCCTGTGTAGTTTTTTGTAGGTATATGAGGATGATTCTGCAGGCCTGATGATCACCTGCAGCCCCAATGGATGATGAGGGTTTGACTCTCCCTGGAGGATGCTACAAAGTAATGCCCAAGGGCAAATTACAATTGGCTGTGGGTAGGTGGAACAATAATGAAATTCCCCTGGCCAAGCTTGGGCTGCCATTTTTTTCCAATGGCACAGAAAATGCTGCTAGATCTAAGACAAGCAGCTTAGCATCCCGGGTGCTCACTTAGCAGAGCCTACCATGAGGCATGCCCATGTGCAGTCAATGAACCCAATTTAAGTCAGGGAAATTTAGACAATTTTGAGGTGTCTGCCCTGTCCACTGTTTATAGCTGACATGAGGATTGGCTGTCTTCTCTATTTATGCTTGCCAGAAATCTCATTCTGTGCCTAAATTCTGAGTGACAATCAAGGTGGTCCTGTGATGAAGAGAACCCATGATACATGGAGAGGTTGATATTTTTTGTGTTGAGTGGGTTGGAGGCATGAATGGGGACAGGGATGAAGACTCTCTGAGGGCAGGCATGATGGTGTACACTGAATATTGTTTATTCCTTGGTCCAGAAATTATCATTTCCCTGAGGGATATACCTGTGCTAGGAGCCAACATACCCTGGCTCTGTCATTTAAAATGATATACATGTAACTTTGAAAGCTCATCCCAAGTCCTCCTTTTACATGGTGCTCAACTTGGGAGAGATTAACAAGAAATGTGGCACATATTTTGTCCAGATCTGAAAGCATGTTTATTAGCAAAGAAAGAAGACTTCCATGACCCCTCCTTTCCCGAATTTGCTGAATCACCAGGGAGTAGGCCCAATTGGCACTGACTTTGACCATTCTTCTCATATGCCATGAAATCAGATCAGTGTAATCTCACCCTCATTTGGCCCTCTACCTTCGTGAGGTGGGAAACCAAGTAATCTGATATTGATTTATTTTATTCATTTATTTTTTGCTGAGTTAATATTTATTTTCTTTGTATAGTAACTTTTTCCTCAACCATTGGATATTAATGTGTAAACAGAATCTCTGTCTTTAAATATTCTTGTAGCATTTCATCTTAGATCAAATACATTATCTTATGTATTCACAGAAAGATTATCACAATCAGGAAATTAAACTTGGTGTTGTACTAATATCTCATCTATAGGCCTCATCTGTATTTCACCAATTACACAATGTCCTTTAGAGCAAGCAAAACCTTAGTAATAATAATAGTGATTGAAATGAAGAAAGAAAACAAAACTGGAATAACAGTGTTCAGTCTCATATCAAACATTGAATTTTGTTGCCAGGTATATTTATTCTCTTTAATCTGAATATATATTTTTTATTCCTTCATCTTGATATATTTGAAGTGCTCTTAGAAACATTTTAAGGAATGTTCCTCTATTTGTGTCTTTTCAATGTTTCTTCATGATTAGATTGAGTTTATAAATTTAGGCAGGTTTGGCAGAAAATTATTTTGCCCTCAGTGTGATTATTTTTCAAATGTTTACTTTTATTTTTATTTTCTTTCATTTCATATTTAAGTGTATGAAAAATTTATGCAATGCACAAATAACAAAAAAAAAAAACACCACCTCACATGCAAAAAAAGGAAAGTATTAGGAAAAATGAATAACCTAAATTAGCTACTTTGCTTCCATCATTTTCCAAATTTTCATTAACATGTGTACCAGTTTGTATATATTATGTCCCTCAGAAAAGCCACATTCTTTGATGCAATCTTGTTGGGGCAGACATATTAGTGGGGATATGTTGGATCATTAGGATTAGATTGTTTCCATGGAAATGTGCCCAATCCAACTGTGGGTGATAACTGATTGGATGATTTCCATGGAAGTGTGGCCCTGCCCATTCAGCATGCACAATAATTAGTTTACTGGAGCACTATATAACCTCAGACAGAAGGAGCAGACTTGCCACATCCAAGAGGGACACTTTGAAGAACACACAGAAGCTGAGAGAGTAGCTGCAGATGAGAGAAACTTTGAAGACAACCTTTGTAAGCAGACGTTTGTTCCAGAGAAGATAAGAGAGGACAAACACCCCAAGAGCAACTAAGAGTGACATTTTTGTGGAACTGCAGCTTATAGAAGAATGTCCTGGGAGAATGCCATTTTGAAACCAGAACTTTGGGGCAGACACCAGCCACATGCCTTCCTAGCTAACAGAAGTTTTCTGGACACCATTGGCCATCCTCCACTGAAGGTACCCAATTTCTGATGTGTTACCTTAGACAATTTATGGCCTTAAGACTCTAACTGTATAACCAAATAAATCCCATTTTATAAAAGCCAATCCATCTCTGGTGTTTTGCATTCTGGCAGCATTAGCAAACTAGAACAGATTGTGATACCAAGAGTGGGGTGCTGGTGCTGCTGAGTTTGCAAATACCAAACATGTTGGAGTGGCTTTTTAAATGGATAAGGGGAAGATTCTGGAAGAATTGTGAGGAGCTTGATAGAAAAGGCCTATAATGCTTTGAAGAGACTGTGGAAATATGGACTCTAAAAATTCTTCTGATGAGGGCTTGAGCAGGAAAAATGAATGATGTTTCAAACCTGAAGAAAGGTAATCCTTATTTTAAAGTGGGAGCAAATTTGGCAAAATTGATTCCTGTTGTTGGGTGGAAGGCAGAATTTGAAAGTGAACACCTGGAATATTGATCTCCAGTCAAAATACAGAAGTAGTCTGGCTTTTACTTGCAGCTTACAGTAAAATGTGAGAGGACAGAGATAAGCTGATAAATGAACACTTGGTTTCAAAGAAACCAGAAACTGATGATCTGAAATTTCTGGGCTTCCAGGGAATGAAACCACAGAAGCTATAGCCCAACATGAGGATGTAACCAAACATGGAACACAGCCACCATTTCAGTACAACCCAAGATTGGAGAAGGAGTTAAGCAGAAAGGATTTATGAAAAGTCCTATTGTCTGATGGCTTTGACCCCTCTGTGCTTCATGCAAACCAACAGAATTTTTGTGAGCTCTTTATAGACAAAGCCAATGCCAATTAAGACTGGCAGAGACAGACAACAAATTGAAGGAAAAAGTTCTTCAATGACTGAGCCATGGGGTTTGAGGTCTGGAGTCAAGAGGTCCCTGGCTTGGAGAGCAGAGTGACCCACATGCATGGAAAGGGTGAGTTTGCCCCACAGGTCGAGGGTGGGCCTTCTGCCTTGATGCTCCAGAAGAGTTTTGCCACCCCCAGACACAAAGAGTGTGGAGCACATTCCCAGGGGAATGGGAAGAGCATGACAACCACCCCACTGTTCTGCAGGGGTTGAGCATGTGCCCTGGAGATGGAAGGGAATCCAGGTGCTACCCCGATGTTTGAGCAGGGTGGGGCAAAGAAGGGGGTCTTCCCAATATGTGGACATGTTGGAGATCTCACTCCAGCATTTGGAGAGGACAGAGCTGCCATAAAGGTCCTTAGGAAGGGTTATACTCCTGCTCTCTCAAGCCCCAAGGATGCAACATCATTCTGTAAATGACTCTCAGACTTTGAAACCTAATGGAGTTTCCCCTGAAGGTTTTATGAACTGTTTTCATCCCTTAAACCCTGTTTTCCTTTCAGTTTCTCCTTATGGCAATGGGACTGTTTACCCTATGACTGTCCTTCCTTTGTATATTGAAAGCAGATATCTTGTTCTAAGTTTCACAGGTACAGAGCCAGAGAGGAATTATGCCTTAGGACCAACAACTTCTGTAATTGATTTTGATGAGATCTTCTACTTTACTATTGATACTGAAATGATTTAAATTTCTGTGATATTGTGATGGGATGAATGTGTTTTTTATATGGAAAGATCATGTTTTTCTGTGGTCCAGGGGGTGGAATGAACCAGTTTGTATATATTATGTTCCCCAGAAAAGGCCATGTTCTTTGATGCAACATTGTGGGGGCAGACATATTAGTGGGGATTAAGTTGGATGATTTGGATTATGTTGTTTCCATGGAAATGTGCCCAATCCAACTATGGGTGATAACTGGATAGTGCCCATGGTGGAGTGACCCTGCCCATTCAGCATGGGCCTTAATTAGTTTACTGGAGCACTGTATAAGCTCAGACAGAAGGAGCAGGCTTGCCACAGCCACAGCCAAGAGGGATACTGTGAAGAATGCACAGAAGCTGAGAGAGTAGCTGCAGATGAGAGACAGTTTGAAGACAGCCATTGCAAGCAGACTTTTGCTCCAGAGAAGATAAGAGAGGGCAAACACCCCAAGAGCAACTAAGAGTGACATTTTTGAGGAAATGCAGCTTAGAGGGGAATGTCCTGGGAGAATGCCATTTTGAAACCAGAACTTTGGGGCAGACACCAGCCACATGCCTTCCCAGTTAACAGAGGTATTCTGGACACCATTGGCCATCCTCCACTGAAGGTACCCAGTTGCTGATGTGTTACCTTGGACACTTTATGGCCTTAACACTCTAACTGTGCAACCAAATAAACTCCCTTTTATAAAAGCCAAACCATCTCTGGTGTTCTGCATTCTGGCAGCATTAGCAAGCTAGAACAATGTGGTATCTCCAATGCAGATGATTAAAGTACATTTCTAATATAAAAACTGTACTCTTAATTCAGGCAATGCTTTTTCTTATGGGTCTTGCTTATTGCTGCACAGTCATATTTTTTCTTATTTTTCTCTCTTTTCTTCTAGTTTCATATACACTACTTCATACCCTTCTTACCCTCTTTCACATATAGACCTTGCTGCTGAACATTATTTGCAGAATCTCCTGCACTCAACACCAAGATTTACTTATCTTTAGTATTATTCCAAATAGGAATCCCTGTACCAATAGGTGCCAAACATAGAGCAGGAAATCCTGTCATTAAAGAACCTTGGGAAAGAATACTCATTTCAGCTGAAAGCTGGGGAGAGAACAGAGTCAGCCCAGGTTCTCAAAGTGGCCTTGATTTCAGGCAGTTCATTGGAATGCACGTGGACCTGTTATGCTGTTTGCTACCTCCAACCTGACTCACACTGATCCCCAGGTTGCTAAGTGACTGACCTCTAGCATAATGGCTGCTTCTGGGGACTGAATATTTAATGGGCACCCCAAATGGGCAGGTGACAGAAGGATGGCTTTTGCCCATACTGTCTGAATTACCTGTATGTGGAATCTTCTGTAGCACATTGGATAATCTGCTCACCCAATGGATGGTGATCTTTTTAATGTCCCAGGAAGATCATTTGCCAAAACCCCCATAGCATTTCTTTGTTGGTTTTTGCTACTTGGGTTTTAACATATGTGCCCCTGGACAAATATTGGCTTGCCTATCTTTTTCAATGGCACAGAAGTTACTAATGTGTCTTAGACATTTTGCATAGCATCCTGGGTGCTCAATGTCACCAGAGCTCACCATGAGGCATGCCCATGTGCAGTCCAAGAACTCCCTTGAAATCAAGGAAGTTTTGGGCACATGGGATGAGTCTGCCCTCTTCACAAGTTCTAACTGTAATGAGGTTTGTTTTCCAGACACTCTTAATCCTAGGGTTTCTCTGTCATCCTGTAGCCAAAAAACAGGCCTGCAGTACTTGGAACACAGTCTCTGTGACCTAGGGAGCTAATATTCAACCTATTATGTTTGTAAACCAGTAAAGGGAAAAATGTTCAGTTGACCTTACAATGTAGCTTTAAAACATGATAAAAGAAGCAGGCATATTGTGAGTGGCTCTTGGTCTCACAAGAGAGCAAGATGCAATTGAACCTCAGACTTCCCACCATCTAATTTTAATATAGTTTTAGTTACTCCCCCAGGAAAGTAGTTAGAAAGCCAGGAACTGCGTGGACTGGACACCACAGAGCAATCTCACTTTGGGCATACTTCATACAACACTCATGGAAATGTGGAACTGCTAAGATCAGCAAAATCTGTAAGTTTTTGTGGCCAGGGGACCCTCACCCCTCCCTGCCAGGCTCAGTCCCACAGAGGAGGGGCTGTCAGCTCCCAGAACGAGAAGGGAGAAATGCAGTGGCAGCCCTTATCAGAAACTCATTCTACTGATCCAAACTCCAACAATAGACAGACTGAGACCAGACACTAGAGAATCTGAGAGCAGCCAGCAAAGCAGAGAGGAGACAGGCATAGAAAAAAATAGCATGAAAAACTCCAAAATAAAAGCTGAGGATTTTTGGAGTTCTGGTGAACATAGAAAGGGGAAGGGCAGAGTTCAGGCCCTGAGGCTCATATGCAAATCCCGAAGAAAAGCTGATATCTCTGCCCTGTGGACCTTTCCTTATTGGCCCTAATTGCTTTGCCTCTTAGCATTTCAATAACCCATTAGATCTGTGATGACACCCACCCCCCTTTTTTAAATCCTTTTTTCTTTTTCTAAAACAATTACTCTAAGAAGCCCAATACAGAAAGCTTCAAAGACTTGCAATTTGGGCAGGTAAAGACAAGAGCAGAACTAAGAGAGCTCTGAGACAAAAGGCAGTAATCCAGTGGCTGAGAAAATTCACTAAACACCACAACTTCCCAAGAAAAGGGGGCTGTCTGTTCACAACCATCATCCTGGTGGACAGGAAACACTCCTGCCCATCACCAGCCCCATAGCCCAGAGCTGTCCCAGACAACCCAGTGTGATGGAAGTGCTTCAAATAATAGGCACACACCACAAAACAGGGCATGGACATTAGCCTTCCCTGCAACCTCAGCTGATTGTCCCAGAGTTGGGAAGGTGGAGCAGTGTGAATTAACAAAGCCCCATTCAGCCATCATTTCAGCAGACTGGGAGCCTCCCTACACAACCCAGCAGCCCAGAACCACCCTGGGGGGATGGCACTCACCTGTGACATAGCACAGTCATCCCTCAACCGAGGACCAGGGGGTGCATGGCCTGGAAGAGGGACCCATTCACAAGTCTCAGGAGCCATACGCCAATATCAAGAACTTGTGGGTCAGTGGCAGAGGCAAACTGTGGCAGGACTGAACTGAAGGATTAGACTATTGCAGCAGCTTTAAAACTCCAGGAACACCAGGGAGATTTGATTGTTAGAGCCACCCCCCTCCCTGACTGCCCAGAAACATGCCCCATATACAGGGTGGGCAACACCAACTACACACGCAAGCTTGGTACACCAATTGGACCCCACAAGACTCACTCCGCACTCAACACAAAGGCAAAGCAAGGGAGAACTGGCTTGTGGAGAACAGGTGGCTCGTGGATGCCAACTGCTGGTTAGTTAGAGAAAGTGTACTCCATGAAGCTGTAGATCTGATAAATTAGAGAAAAGGAGTTCAATTGGTCTACAAATCCTAAAAGAACCCTATCAAGTTCAGCAAATGCCAAGAGGCCAAAACAAACAGAAAATTATAGAGCATTTGAGAAAACCAGATTATATGGATAACACAAGCCCAAGCACCCAAATCAAAAGACAGGAGAGACACAGTACCTAGAACAGCTACTCAAAGAACTAATGATGAACAATGAGACCATAGTATGGGATACAAAGGATATCAAGAAGACCCTAGAAGAGCATAAAGAAGACATTGCAAGAATAAATAAAAAAATAGATGATCCTATGGAAATTAAAGAAACTGTTGACCAAATTAAAAAGATTCTGGACACTCATAGTACAAGACTAGAGGAAGTAGAACAATGAATCAGTGACCTGGAAGATGACAGAATGGAAAATGAAAGCATAAAAGAAAGAATGGGGAAAAACATTGAAAAAATCAAAATGGACCTCAGGGATATGACAGATAATATAAAACATCTGAATATGAGACTCATTGGTGTTCCAGAAGGGGAAGAAAAGGGGAAAGGTCAAGGAAGAGTACACAAAGAAATTGTTGGGGAAAACTTCCCAAATCTTCTAAACACCATAAATACACAAATCATAAATGATCATCAAACCCCAAATAGAATAAATCCAAATAAACACACTTTGAGACATATTCTGATCATACTGTCAAACACGGAAGAGAAGGAGCAAGTTCTGAAAGCAGCAAGAGAAAAGCAATTCACCACATACAAAGGAAATAGCATAAGACTAAGTAGTGACTACTCAGCAGCCACCATGGAGGTGAGAAGGCAGTGGCATGTTATATTTAAAATTCTGAGTGAGAAAAATTTCCAACCAAGAATACTTTATCCAGCAAACCTCCCCTTCAAATTTCAGGGAGAGCTTAAATTTTTCACAGACAAACAAATGCTGAGAGAATTTGCTAACAAGAGACCTGCCCTACTGGAGATACTAAAGGGATCCCTACAGACAGAGAAACAAAGAAAGGACATAGAGACTTGGAGAAAGGTTCAGCACTAAAGAGATTCGGCATGGGTACAATAAAGGATATTAATAGAGACAGGGGAAGAATATATATGACAAACATAAACCAAAGGATAAGATGTCTGATTCAAGAAATGCTTTCATGGTTATAACATTGAATGTAAATGGATTAAATTCCCCAATTAAAAGATATGGATTCACAGAATGGATCAAAAAAAAATGAACCATCAATATGTTGCATACAAGAGACAAATGTTAGACACAGACACAAAGAAATTGAAAGTGAAAGGATGGAAAAAAATACTTCATGCAAGCTACAGCCAAAAGAAAGCAGGTGTAGCAATATTAATCTCAGATAAAATAGACTTTAAATGCAGGGATGTTTTGAGAGACAAAGAAGGCCACTACATACTAATAAAAGGGGCAATACAACAAGAAGAAATAACAATCATAAATGTCTATGCACCCAATCAAGGTGCCACAAAATACATGAGAGAAACACTGGCAAAACTAAAGGAAGCAATTGATGTTTCCACAGTAATTGTGGGAGACTTCAACACATCACTCTCTCCTATAGATAGATCAACCAGACAGAAGACCAATAAGGAAACTGAAAACCTAAACAATTTGATAAATGAATTAGATTTAACAGACATATACAGAACATTACATCCCAAATCACCAGGATACACATACATTTCTAGTGCTCATGGAACTTTCTCCAGAATAGATCATATGCTGGGACATAAAACAAGCCTCAATAAATTTTAAAAGATTGAAATTATTCAAAACACATTCTCTGACCACAATGGAATACAATTAGAAGTCAATAACCATCAGAGACTTAGAAAATTCACAAATACCTGGAGGTTAAACAACACACTCCTAAACAATCAGTGGGTTAAAGAAGAAATAGCAAGACAAATTGCTAAATATATAGAGATGAATGAAAATGAGAACACAGCGTACCAAAACCTATGTGATGTAGCAAAAGCAGTACTGAGGGGGATATTTATAGCACTAAATGCATATATTAAAAAGGAAGAAAGAGCCAAAATCAAAGAACTAATGGATCTACTGAAGAAGCTAGAAAATGAACAACAATCCAATCCTAAACCAAGTAGAAGAAAAGAAATAACAAGGATTAAAGCAGAAATAGATGACATAGAGAACAAAAAAAAAAAAAAATAGAGAGAGGATAAATATCACCAAAAGTTGGTTCTTTGAGATCAACAAGATTGACAAGCCCCTAGCTAGACTGACAAAATCAGAAAAAGAGAAGACCCATATAAACAAAATAATGAATGAAAAAGGTGACATAACTGCAGATCCTGAAGAAATTAAAAAGATTATAAGAGGATACTATGAACAACTGTATGGCAACAAACTGAATAATGTAGAGGAAATGGACAATTTCCTGGAAACATGAACAACCTAGACTGACCAGAGAAGAAATAGAAGACCTCAATCAACCCATCACAGGCAAAGAGATCCAATCAGTCATCAAAAATCTTCCCACAAATAAATGCCCAGGGCCAGATGGCTTCACAGGAGAATTCTACCAAACTTTCCAGAAAGAACTGACACCAATCTTACTCAAATTTTTCAAAAGGTCGAAGAAAATGGAACACTACTTAACTCATATTATGAAGCTAACATCAATCTAAAACCAAAACCAGGCAAAGATGCTACAAAAAAGGAAAACTACCAGCCAATCTCCCTAATGAATATAGATGCAAAAATCCTCAACAAAATACTTGCAAACTGAATCCAAAGACACATTAAAAAATCACACACCATGACCAAGTGGGGTCCATTCCAGGCATGCAAGGATGGTTCAACATAAGAAAATCAATCAATGTATTACAACACATTAACAAGTCAAAAGGGAAAAATCAAATCATCATCTCAATAGATGCTGAAAAAGCATTTGACAAAATCCAACATCCATTTCTGATAAAAACACTTCAAAAGGTAGGAATTGAAGGAAACTTCCTCAATATGACAAAGAGCATATATGAAAAACCCACAGCCAGCATAGTACTCAACGGTGAGAGACTGAAAGCCTTCCCTCTAAGATCAGGAACAAGACAAGGATGCCTGCTGTCACCACTGTTATTCAACATTGTGCTGGAAGTGCTAGCCAGGGGAATCCGGCAAGACAAAGAAATAAAAGGCATCCAAATTGGAAAAGAAGAAGTAAAACTGTCATTGTTTGCAGATGATATGATCTTATATCTGGAAAACCCTGAGAAGTTGATGATACAGCTACTAGAGCTAATAAACAAATTTGGCAAAGTGGCGGGATACAAGATTAATGCACATAAGTCAGTAATGCTTCTATATGCTAGAAATGAACAAACTGAAGAGACACTCAAGAAAAAGATACCATTTACAATAGTAATTGAAAAAATCAAGTTCCTAGCAATAAACTTAACCAAAGATGTAAAATACCTATACAAAGAAAACTACATAACTCTACTAAAAGAAATAGAAGGGGATGTTGAAAGATGGAAAAATATTCCATGTTCATAGATAGGAAGGCTAAATGTCATTAAGATGTCAATTCTACCCAAACTCATCTACAGATTCAATGCAATCTCAATCAAAATTCCAACAACCTACTTTGCAGACTTGGAAAAGCTAGTTATCAATTTTATTTGGAAAGGGAAGATGCCTCAAATTGCTAAATACACTCTAAAAAAGAAAAACGAAGTGGGAGGACTTACACTCCCTGACTTTGAAGCTGGTTATAAAGCCACAGTTGTCAAAACAGCATGGTACTGGCACAAAGATAGACATATTGATCAATGGAATCGAATTGACAATTTGGAGATAGACCCTCAGATCTATGGCCGACTGATCTTTGATAAGGCCCCCCAAAGTCACTGAACTGAGTCATAATGGTCTTTTCAACAAATGGGACTGGTAGAGTAGGATATCCATATCCAAAAGAATGAAAGAGGAACCCTACCTCACACCCTACACAATGATGAACTCAAAATGGACAAAAGATCTCAATATAAAAGAAAGTACCATGAAACTCCTCGAAGATAATGTAGGAAAACATCTTCAAGACCTTGTATTAGGTGGCCACTTCCTAGACTTTACACCGCAAACACAAGCAACAAAAGAAAAAATAGATAAATGGGAACTCCTCATGCTTAGAAGTTTCTGCACCTCAAAGGAATTTCTCAGAAAGTTAAAGAGGCAGCCAACTCAATGGGAAAAATTTTTGGGAACCATGTATCTCACAAAAGACTGATATCTTGAATATATAAAGAAATCCTACAAATCAATGACAATAGTACAGACAGCCCAATTATAAAATGGGCAAAAGATATGAAAAGACAGTTTTCTGAAGAGGAAATACAGATGGCCAAGAAACACATGAAAAAATGTTCAGCTTCACTAGCTATTAGAGAGATGCAAATTAAGACCACAATGAGATACCATCTAACACCAATTAGAGTGGCTGCCATTAAACAAACAGGAAACTACAAATTCTGGGGGGGATGTGGAGAAATTGGAACTCTTATTCATTGTTGGTTGGACTGTATAATGCTTCAGCCACTCTGGAAGTCAGTCTGGCAGTTCCTTAGAAAACTAGATATAGAGTTACCATTCAATCCAGCAATTGCACTTCTCGGTATATACCTGGAAGATCGGAAAGCAGTGACACAAACAGATATCTGCATGCCAATGTTCGTAGCAGCATTATTCACAATTGCCAAGAGATGGGAACAACCCAAATGTCCTTCAACAGAAGACTGGATAAATAAAATGTGGTATATACACATGATGGAATACTACATGGCAGTAAGAAGGAACGATCTTGTGAAACATATGACAACATGGATGAACCTTGAAGACATAATGCTGAGCGAAATAAGCCAGGCACAAAAAGACAAATATTATATGCTATCACTAATGTGAACTTTGAAAAATGTAAAACAAATGGTTTATAATGTAGAATGTAGGGGAACTCGCAATAGAGAACAATGAAGGAAGGGGGAACAATAATCCAAGAAGAACAGATAAGCTATTTAATGTTCTGGGGATACCCAGGAATGACTATGGTCTGTTAATTTCTGATGGATATAGTAGGAACAAGTTCACAGAAATGTTGCTATATTAGGTAACTTTCTTGGGGTAAAGTAGGAACATGTTGGAAGTAAAGCAGTTATCTTAGGTTAGTTGTCTTTTTCTTACTCCCTTGTTATGGTCTCTTTGAAATGTTCTTTTATTGCATGTTTTTTTTTTTAATTTTTTTTCATACAGTTGACTTAAAAAAAGAGAAAAAGTTAAAAATGAAAAAAAAAAAAAAAAACAAGGAAAAAAATATGTAGAGCCCCCTTGAGGAGCCTGTGGGGAATGCAGGGGTATTGGCCTACCCCACCTCGATGGTTGCTAACATGACCACAGACGTATGGGACTGGTGGTTTGATGGGTTGGGCCCTCTACCATAGGTTTTACCCTTGGGAAGATGGTTGCTGCCAAGGAGAGGCTAGGCCTCCTTATAATTGTTCCTAAGAGCCTCCTCCCGAGTGCCTCTTTGTTGCTCGGATGTGGCACTCTCTAGCTAAGCCAACTTGAAAGGTGAGATCACTGCCCTCCCCACTATGTTGGATCAGACACCCAGGGGAGTGAATCTCCCTGGCAACATGGAATATGTCTCCTGGGGAGGAATGTGGACCTGGCATCATGGGACAGAGAGCATCTTCTTGACCAAAAGGGGGATGTGAAAGGAAATGAAATGGGCTTCAGTGGCAGAGAGATTCGAAAAGAAGCCAAGAGGTCACTCTGGTGGGCAATCTAATGCACAATGTAGACAACCCTTTTTAAGTTCTGAAGAGTTGGGGTAGCTGGTGGTGGATACCTGAAACTATCAAACTACAACCCAGAACCCATGAATCTCAAAGACAATTGTAAAAAAATGTAGCTTATGAGGGGTGACAATGGGATTGGGAAAGCCATAAGGACCACACTCCACTTTGTCTAGTTTATGGATGGATGAATAGAAAAATAGGGGAAGGAAACAAACAAAGAGACAAAAGTACCCAGTGTTCTTTTTTACTTCAATGCTCTTTTTCACTTTAATTATTATTCTTGTTATTTTTGTGTGTGTGCTAATGAAGGTGTCAGGGATTGATTTAGGTGGTGAATGTACAACTATGTAATGGTACTGTGAACAATCGAACGTACGATTTGTTTTGTATGACTGCATGGTATGTGAATATATCTCAATAAAATGAAGATAAAAAAATTAAAAAAAAGATGAAACAAAGTAAAAGAGTGTATATATGATTGGTGACCCAGAAGGAGAAGAGAAGGGAAAAGGGGCAGAGACAATAATAGAGGGAATAATCAATGAAAATTTCCCATTTCTTAAGACAGACATAAAATTACAGATCCAAGAAATGCAGCATACTCCAAACAGAATAGATGTGAATAGGTCTATGCCAAGACACTTAATAATCAGATTATCAAATGCCAAATACAAAGAGAATCCTGAAAGCAGCAAGAGAAAAGCAATCCATCGCATACAAAGAAGCTTAATAAGACTATGTACAAATCTCTCAGAAGAAACCATGGGTGCAAGAAGGAAGTGATGTAATATATTTAAGATGCTGAAAGGGAAAAACCACCAACCAAGAATCCTATATCCATCAAAGCTGTCCTTCAAATATGAGGGAGAGCTCAAAATATTTTCTGACAAACAGACAATGATAGACTTTGTGAACAAGACACCCACCCTACAGGAAATACTAAGGGGAGCAGTGCAGCATGATAGGAGAAGACAGGAGTGCATGGTTTGGAACACAATTTTGGGAGATGGTAGCACAGCAATGTAAGTACACCGAACAAAGATAACTATGAATACAGTTGAGAGAGGAAGGTTGGAAGCATGTGAGACACCAGAAGAAAGAGACCAGAAGAAAGTTACACAGAATGGGACTGTGTAACTTGGTGAAATCTAGAGTGTACAACAATTGTGATAAACTGTACAAGTATGTTCTTTTATGAGGGAGAACAATCAAATGTTAAACTTGCAAGGTGTTAAAAATGGGGAGGCATTGGGGGGCGGATGCAATCAACATAAACTAGAGACTAACTAACAGAGTCATTGTATTATGCTTCCTTTAATGTAACAAAGATGATATACCAAGGTAAATGCAGATAAGAGGGTGTGATAAGGGAGGCATGTTAGACAGTTGACATTGATGGTGTTGTCTCACTCTTTACTTTGATTTAAGGTTATTTTTCCTTTTGCTACTTCCTGTGTCATTTTCTTTCCTCTTTCTTTTGCCTCTCTACCTTCTTTGACTCTCCCTCCTGCCTTGTGGAAGAAATGTGGATGCCCTTATATAGATAGTGGTGAAGGTGGTAAACAAATAAATATGTGACCATAGAGAGAACAATTGATTGTTTACTTAGAATGGAATGTATGGTGTGTGAACAAAATCATCTTAATAAAAAAATGGGTTGATGGCAAAACCTTGAGTGCAATATACTAAGTGAA
The DNA here is from genome assembly GCF_015220235.1 of Choloepus didactylus. NCBI lineage: Eukaryota > Metazoa > Chordata > Mammalia > Pilosa > Megalonychidae > Choloepus > Choloepus didactylus. The sequence goes on along the minus strand of NW_023637658.1, from coordinate 3,143 downwards.
TTAAGCCAGACACATAAGGACAAATATTGCAGGGTCTCGCTGATAAGAACTAATTATAATATGTAAACTCATTGACATGAAATATAAGGTACCAAGTATAGGTTGAGGCTTAAGAATGGGAAGAATGGGAAGCTTACGAATGTTCAACTAGGATGAAATTAAATGTTTGGAAATGAACAGAGGTGTCAGTAGCAAGATGTGAAAATCATTAACAGTGCCAAATGGTGCATGAATGAGGTGTAAAGGGGAAGCTCAGAGTTATATATATCACCAGAAGGAAAGTTGAAGGTCAAAAGATGGGAATGTATAAAACCAAATCCTATGGTGCACAATGTCCATGATTAACTGTAGAAATATTGGAAAACTCTTCCATGAACCAGAACAAATGTATGACAATACAACTAGAAGTTAATAATAGAGCAGCACATAGGGAAGAAATATATACCTATTGCAAACTATATACTGCAGTTAGTAGTATTTCAACATTCTTTCATAAACAGTAACAAATGTACAATACCAACACTACAAGTCAACATTTGAGGGGGTTTGATTAGGGATATGGGAGAATTTGAGTTTCCTTTTTTTTTCTTTTTTCATCTTTCTCTCTATTTCTTGTCTGGAGTAATGAAAAGTTTCTAAAAATTAAACAAAAATTAAGTGCAGTGATGGATGCACAGCTGTATGAGGATACCAGGGGCAAATGATTGTACACTTTGGGTCTTTGGGTAATTGTATGGTATCTGAACAATCCCAATAAAAATTAAAAAAAAAAGACTTCATGCAGTCCTGGCAACCACCAAATTTAAGCTTATCCAATTGCATTTAAACAATTTCATTGTTTACTTGTGAATATCAAGATCAAGCTTTAATTGTCCTCACTCTAAGACACAGGAGTCAATAGAGACCCATATGTATGAAACCTTCAGTTGGATTCTAAGCTCCTGCATTCCCAGTTGTCTGAAGGCAGAGCCTCTGCTGCCAAATTAGTTGAGGCATCATGTGATTTGGAGGTTTCATTATATGGTTAAAAGAGCCACATGCTCTTCATCAGCTTGTAATTTTAAGGAAACCCCAGCATATGTGAACTATCAGGCTGACCTCTTAGAAAATTTTATTGTTTTCTCCTTGAAATATCCAAATCCTCTGCTGTAATACTTTAAACTCCCAAACATGTTGCCACTGCAGTGAAGTTGTGCCTCGAGATTGTGATGTTGTACTTTCTCTGTGTTTATCAATATTCTTCTCCAGGACAAGACTTACAAAAAAACCCTTGATTAAACAGGACTTGACCTTATTTGTAGATGTGACTTATCTCAAAACAGAAAAACATATGTCAGGCTGGCTATGTAGAAAACAACACATTAGAAGCAACTGAATGTCAACAAGCTCTTGGCCTCATCATGATCTTGCAAACTAAGTTAAAATATTTAAGTAAAGGCTTTCATGAGGCTAAAGGAAAAGCTATTGATATATATACTGGCAACAGATGAGCATTTGGAATAGTTCATGATCCTGCAGTATTATGAAAACATTGGGGATTCCTGACCTCATCAGGAACACAAATAAAATGTTAAACAAGTATGTAAACTATTAGAAGCTTTGTTATCACCTTTAAATAAAAAAAAAATAGAAACTCATACTCTCCAAACTGAGCCAGAGTATAAGAAAAGCCAAAAACAAAAAGGAGCAGTGCAACAAATTTTATAGGCAACAAGGTTTTGTACCTTAAATAAATTCCCTCATAAGACCATTCCAAATTAATTAAACATGAACAAAATGCTTCTGAATTTGAAAAAGACGAATGGTATCAGCAGTGTTATAAAATACATTCTGGGATAGAACTCTGGTTGCTGCTTGCATGAAATATATTTTTCCAACCTTTCACTTTCAGCCTATTTTTGTCCCTGTGTCTAAGGTGAGTTTCTTGTAGACAGCATAAAGATGGGTCCTGTTTTTTAATCCATTCTGCCAGTCTGTATCTTTTTATTGGGGAGTTTAATCCATTAACATTTAGTGTTATTACTGTAACACTTTCTCTACCATTTTGTCTTTTGGATTTTATACATCATGTTTTGTGTTTTCCTCTATCTCGTTTTACTGTTCCTGATAGTCCTCATATTTACACTCTACTCCAAACCTCTCCTGTGTTTTCCTTTCAGCCTGTAGTACTACCTTTAGTATTTCTTGTAGTCCCAGTCTCTTATCCAAAAACTCTCTCAGTGTCTGTTTGTCTTAAAATATTTTAATCTCTCCCTCATTTTGGAAGGAGAGTTTTGCTGGATATAGAAGTTTTGGTTGGCAATTCTTCTCTTTTAGTATCTTAAATATGTCATACCACTATCTTCTCACCTCCATGGTTTCTGCAGAGAAATCTGTATATAGTCTTATCAAGCTTTCATTGTATGTGATGGATTGCTTTTCTCTTGCTGCTTTCAGAATTCATTCTTTGTCTTTGACATTGGACAATCTGATCAGTAAGCATCTTGGTGTAGGTCTATTGGGGTCTATTCTATTTGGGGTGCACTGTACTACTTGAATCTGTAATTTTCTTTCATAATATTTGGGAAATTTTCACTGATTATTTCTTCTATTATTCTTTCTGCACATTTCCCTCTCTCTTCTCCCTCTGCGACACCTCTAACATGTATATTTGTGCATTTCATGTTGCCATTCAGTTCCCTAAGACCCTTTTCATCTTTTCCCATCTTTTCACCATTTGTTCTTTCATGTGTGTGAATTCAGATGTCTGGTCTTCCAATTCACTGATTCTTTCTTCTGCCTGTTGAATCTACTGTTGTCCCTCCATTGTCTTTTTCATCTCCTCCATTATGCCCTTCATCCCTTAAATTTGCCATTTGCGTTTCCAAGTTTATGAATCTTCCTTATGGTCATCCAGTGTCCTTCCTTATATCCGTCCTCTCTTTTGCTATATCTTCCTCAGTTCATTGACTGGATTTTTTAATTATTTAGACTTGTTTGAATATCTGCAATTACTCTTCCTTCAGTTATTGAATTGTTTAGCAATAATTGCTTCAACTCCGTATCTCAGTTGAACTATTTGTTCCTTTGGCTGGTCCATATTTTCATGTTTCCTAGCAAGGCTCATTATCTTAAGCTGTCTGGGCACCTGACTTTCTTGAATA
>NW_023637657.1:0-22406 GCF_015220235.1 Choloepus didactylus | reverse complement strand
CCAGCCCAAGTCTCTCATTTATTTCCAGCAAAAGTCACTACAGCTCACAAATAGCTTTGGAATTCCCCAAGGTCATCCTGCTAATTATTGACATAGCAACCACCTCCCCAAGAATTATAACAGAACCCCACATCCCACATGGGGGTGCATGTCGGGAAATAAGGGAGGTCCACCTGTGGGCCAGGCCTGGGCTAAGTACGCTCTGGTCCAGGTCCAAACCTGCCACAGACTTGCAAAGCTTTCTAATCCACCTAAAGCAGAAGAATGAAGCTGGGAACTCATTTGGAAACTTGTTTTCACCAGTGATTTAGACACATCCCCCAACCCACTCACACACAAACATGGACCTCCAGTCACCTTCAGGGCTGGATGCTCCCTGGGGCCCCAGGCAGGTGTCAGGTCCAGGTGAGCCCTTCCCTGCCCTGCCCCAGGAGGGGCCCTGGCTCCCTGCTCGGCTCCCTCCTCCCAGCTAGAAATGGTTAATTCCCAGCTCTGAGCTGCCTCCAGCCCAGCCCTCATCACACTGGTCTCCACCACAGTGCAGCGCTGGGGCCGCAGAGCCTCCAGGCCGGGGCAGGGCTGCCGGAGCAGCAGGGACGTTCCTCCCAGGTAATGATTAAGCCGAGCGCCTGGCAAGGGCACGGGCGGTGCAGCCAGGAAGGTGAGCCCTGTTCACACCTCAGGGAAGCTGTGGCGACCAAGACCAGAGTGGAAAGGCAGAGCCTGGGGGCCCCAGGCCCCTGAGCCAGCAGCCACAGCCCCCCACTGGCTGAGGGGCTGCCAGAGCATCCCAGGGCTGGAGCCTCTGCTGCCTGCCCTGCAGGGACTCTGCCCCGGCCCCAGGACCATGAAGCTCCAGGTGTTCTGGACAGGGCTGGAATATACCTGCCAGCTTCTGGGCATCCCCACAGCTGCAGGTGAGACCCGCCTCCCTGCTGCTGGCCCCAGGGCACTGGGCACAGCAGATAGAGCTGCCCGAGGTGGGAGCCTGTGGGCTGGGGCATGGGCAGGTGCACCCAGCAACACCTGTCCTTCCCTTTCCTCTCCAAGATCCCCATCGACACTGCCAGGCAGGCAGCGGCAGGCACAGGGGGTGGGCTTCAGGGCTGGGAGCTGGGGTGCCTGCTGGGGGATGGACTTGGGGCCTTCATATATGAAATGAGGCAGTGGGGTCTGCATTCCTCCTGTGGAAACTGTTGTGAGGTGCAGGAGATGGGGGACTGGAGGTGCAAGGGCAAAGAGCTGGGAAAACATGGCCTTGGATGTCTGGCTTTAGGGTTATGAAATGGTCAACTGAGGCTCATCTTGTACTCAAATCACAGCCCCTTTGCAAGGAGAGAGAGTTGCCCACACATGGAGCTGGAGCTAGAGGGCTTCCCTCGGGCTGCCCCTGGACCCCATTAACAGAAAACCCTGTAGAACACAGCCCCCTCCCCCTCTATTGCTGGGATGTGAGAACCCAGTGTGGGTTTAGAGAGGAAATGAGATCCCAGGCTGGGCTTTCTTGACCCAGCCCCTGTCCTCCACCCAGTTCTCACAGCTGCTCAACTCCCAGGAGGGAAGGTGGTGGAACCAGCAGCAGCCCTTATCGGAGCTCTACCTGCTCACTTCCCCAAGGGACCCTGGCCCTTAGCCCCTTACCCCCTGAACAGCCAGGATCCCTGCTGGGGGAGGGAGCAGGCACATTCTGAGCCCTTAGCCCTGGGCCCCCCACTATCCCTTGGGGACCCAGGAAGAGGCCTACACTGCTCATCAATCTTTCCCTGCCATGGGACAAAAGCTTCAACGTGGACCTCTTGATTGGGGAATGTGCCCAAGTGTGAACTCACCCTCTGCAGGTCACAGACCAGCCCTGTCACTTACCAGGTATGTGATCTGGGGAGAGCCCCTGGGCCCTCTGGGGTCTGTGCAATGAGAATAACTAGACCTGTTGGCCAGGGCATGTGGGAGGATCATGGATGCAGGAACACAACACAGCTAAATGGAAAAAGGATGTGAACCTCTTGAGCAGAGTCCCCACGACACACTCCAAAGCCCAGCAGGGATCTGGGTCATTTCCAGAGGGACTGGGCTGGGGTCGCTTGTAGGCTGATGAAGGGGCTCCTCCAGCATCTAGGCCTGGAGACAGGATCAGGAAGGCTGTTAGGAATCCTCTAGTCCCGCCCCACCCCCTTTCACAAGATGCAGCAACCAAGCTCATGTGGGGAAGGCGACCTTGATGAAGGTTACACCACAGGCCAGACTTGCACAAAGGCCAGGCCTCTGGCCAAAGCCTGCCCAGCACCCAGGACAGGAGACCCTGCCCAGTGGGACCAGGAGAGGGTCTGGAGTTGGACCCAATGGATGAGGGTAATGGAGCTCCAGCCCCAGCCTCCCTGACAACCACTGTGTCACTTCCACATGAGGGACTCTCCACTGACCCCCCAGAGCCCATCCTGGGTGGGGAAGGGGACCCTAAGCAGGTCTCCCCTGCCTGGGGTTGAAGTCCTGGCCCCCTGCTGTGGCTCCTGAGTCCATCCATCCCCCTCTGGCCTTGGTTTCCAAAAATATAAATTGAGCCTCCCCAGCATCAGATATCACAGTAGGATCCCCAGCCTGCAGGGATGGAAGTCACCTCACTCCACCAGAGCTGAGGGCTCCCTCCTGTTGGGAAGCAGATTTAAGATATCTACACCTACCCTCCTAATGGGTTGGCTAAAGGTGGATTCAGAGGCTGATTTATCTCAGCAGAGGGAGGGTCTGCAGCTCCCCTTCTGCAACATGTGCTCACACAGCTCCTCTTAGCTATTATCTTTGCACAGATAGCAGCTATTGATGTTGAGAGACGGGCCTCCACCTCATTCTGATGGCAGAACCAGGCTAAAAATAACCCCTGAGTTCCCTTCTAATAGCCAGGCTTTCAAATCATTTTACTTGGACTTTCTCAAGTGGTGGGGATAAGTGGAAACTAAAAAGGGGTTGGGCACTCTGGGGCAATCTCGAGTTTCTCCCAGCATCTCTGAATTCCTGGCCTGTTTCCAGTGTGTGAGATTTGCAAGTTCCTTATGCCCCTGAGCCTCTTTTTCATTGAAATCCTCTGTTGATGAGTCCAGGCCTTACAGACAGAACCACTGCTGCTGGTGAGGAAAGGAGACTTGAAGCAGAGGCTGAGGCTTTGCTGGGGTGTAAGGTGGTCCCTATAGGGGGAGTGTGGGCTCTGCAGAAGCAAGGCTGAGCCCAGGGCCCCTGAGAGCCACCTGCAGGGACCAGCCAGGCTGCAAGGCTGTGGGCAGCATCCAGAGCTGCCATGGGCCCAGGTGCCTCCATCAGGACCTCAAACACCTGTGTCCGAGCCTCAGAAAGCCCTGGAGTGTCTGCTTGTGGATCTGGTCTCCTTTTCTCTGGATGAAGCTTCCTGAGGACTCTGTCCAGTTTCACGCTGGGCCCTCCAGGTTGAGCTTCTGTCAGCTGCACCCCCAGGAGCCCCACGGGCCCTTCCTGCCCAACCCCCTGGACAGCCCCTCCCACCAGTGGTTTTGGAGCACTGACAGGGCAGGGCCATGGCCAAGCAGGGTAAATGGGCCATGGGCAGACTGCATCCAGCTGGAAGTGTTCACAATATTAGGAAACTCTGTCCCTTGGGACCAGTCATGAGGCTTCCTGGTCATCACAGACCTGCACCCACTGCCCCCTGCCCTGGCCTCTTGTCCTACACTTGGCTGGCTTCACACTCCTGCTTTACCTGCTTGGCCTGGGAAGGCACTGAGTGTGTTTGAGAGTGTGTGAGTGTGTGTGTGCATGTGAGTGTGTGAATCTGTGTCTGTATGTAAGGGTTGTGTGTGTGCAGGTGTGTGAGTGGTTGTGTGTATGCATGTGTGTGCACTTCTGTGCATGAGAGTGTGAGTGTGAATGTGTGTGCCTGAGTGTATGTGTCTGTGAGTGTGCATGTGTGGTCTTGGAGTTTCTCTGCTGCTGACATGGATCCCAGGTGCACCCCAGAGAAGCTGACACAATTGGGGATCTATGGACAGGTTGTTGGCTGCTAGAACACCCCTCAGTACCTCCCAGGGGGCTCCTGCTGTTCTCCCCTGAAGACAGGGTGAGGACATGCTGAGGTAGGGGCTCAGACCCCAGGGGAGGCTCAAACTGGGGCAGATGGGTTTTAACTGAGCTGGGAGAGCACAAGGTCCAGGGATTTCAACCTCCATAAAATGAGCAAAGGGCCTGTCACAGGGGCTGGCCCCACTGCTTTTCCTGGAAGGCAGGATTGGGGGCCCTTTGAACTTCCACAGTCCTCTGCCCAAGGGTGACTCTTGGTAAACTTCCCCACCCCACTGTCACTCCTGCCCCACCTGTATGAGCCCCTCAACTCAGGGCCTTCTGGGTGGGGGAGGGGCCCATGGCCCCAGGCCCTGACTACTGGGGCTAAAACTCTGTTCTCTAGGCCATGTCCTTGCACACAGATGGGCCCAGGCCACTCACAAAGATATTTGCCCAGAAATATCTCTGGACAATTTTAAGCAGCCCCCTTCCCCCCAGATTTCCTGAAAGTAAAGGGAACTGAAACTTGAGGTTCATCATTAACAAGACTCAAGTCTTTTCTCAGCTCTGGGGAGTAATAGCTAATAATTAACAGTTAATAACTAAAATTATTATTTGAGTATTTACTGCAGGCCAAACCTTGTTCTTTGTGGTTAAATGCAGTGTCTAATTAAGTCCTCATAATCACCCTTGGAAGCATCTTCATCCTTGTCCCCATAGTATAGATGGGGAAACTGAGGCTGGGGGTTGGAGTGAAGCATGTTCCTAGCTGTGAGCCAGGAAGCAGAGAGGCATGAGTTGAATGGGTGATGGCCTATTCCAGAAACCCCATGCTTCATCACTGTGTCCTCCACAAAAATGGGGGCTAAAGAACATGTCTCTTCACATCCTGGTGACTCAGGATGCAGGATACAAAGCACACTGAGGGTACCAGACAGATCTGCTCAGAGCCACCTCTGTCAGTCTATCCTCATGCCCCCACCATCAGTCATGGTGACCAGAACACAACCTCGGCTGTGTCATGGTGAGGGTGACACAGCTACATTGAAGAAAGTAGTAAAGGGTCACCAAACATCTACCAAACCTAAAGATGCTTATAATGTGACCTGGCTGCTCACTCTCTGTCTCTGAGCTTGTTGTGCAAGCTTAACTGGCACCTTCACAACCATCTCTATCCAACCCATTCCTAGATGGCCTCTGAGGACAGACACAGCTGTACACCTTTCTAGAGGGAAGGGGCATAGTGAGACCTTCCATTTACGGATCCAGACATGCATGATGGGCAAAATGCTTTATAACTTGCTGCAGCCCCACAAGTCTGGGAGGGCTGGAGGGCTGAGATTGGCATCATTTTAAAAATGAGGAAACTGAGGCTCAGAATCATTAAGTAGCCAGCAGAGGTCACACGGGCATAAACCAGAGGTCTGGTGTTGGAACCTCAGGCTGCAGGGATCACACAGCAGGGATGCAGTGGAACATCCACAGGCTATTGGCGTGCAGCTCCAGAGGACAGGGGCACAACAAAGCCAAGGAAGAAATGAGGGGATTGAGACAAAGCTGTTTCAAGCAAGCCCTGCTTGTCATGCTAACATGCTCTTAGTCACAAATCAAGCACTTTGGATAAAACTAGAATCACCCAGGGATTTTGTTTTTTTCCAGATTTTTGACCCATTTACCTGCCTTTGTACACAAAGGACAGGGCTGCATTCCAATAGTCCCACTCCCTGCCTCACTCCATTCAAATTGGAGATGTGGTGTATTAATATAGACTAAGACAAAAGAAGCACTTAAAACCCTGGTGTGGTCATTATTTTTTAAAGAGTAAGGCAAATGCATAGTTTGACCTTAACCTTGTGCAAAGCCTTCAAGAAAACTAATGCTTCTGAAGCAACCATCTTGGGTCCTCTGTGCTAATTTCCACCCCCCTTAAACAGATATCCCATGACCACCTCCTGCCATCTAAGAAAGCACCATGCACTGCAACACGTAACATGTGGATGGATTACCCATGCAAGACTACCTTGTGTTATCAGATATTCCAGGTTGATGTTGACTTTTTCCTTTTCCAGTCAATCTGATTATTCCATTGAGTAAACTGAGTATCCCCTCCTCTCTTCCACCTTCCTACCATGGAAAGATAATTTGATATGGGGCAATCATGTCATTTTTAACTCCTCTATATTTGTGTCCACCTTCTTAGGTTTAGGACAAGAAATCTGGAACTTTGGTTATGATTCCTTTATTCAGGAAACAGTCAAAAGATCTGGGCTTGTGACCTTGGGCAAGTCACCTAACTTCTTTAAACATCAGTTTTCTCATCCATTAAATTGTGCCCACCCAATGGGTTTCTAAAGACTCAGTAAAGCCATTCCTAGTGCAGTAAACTACATGACACATAGATTCTCAGTCATTGCTGGTCAATTTTAGAGGACACAAAGTTAAGGGGGTTGATTCTTCTTGTGGGATGGAAAGAGAAGAAGATCAAAGAAAAGGTGCAAACCAACTTGTGACCCATGAGGCTGGAAAGGGAGTGTCTTGGTTTTCTGTGTCTTCTGTAACAAAGTACCAAAACTAGGATGGCTGTAAACCACAGAAATGTCTTCCTCATAGTTATATTTCTGAAACTCAAAGTTCAAAATTGAGGTGTCAGCAGGCCTGGGCTCCCTCAGAAGTGTGTGGGAAAACTCTGTTCCATGCCCCCCTCCTGGTGTGTGGTGGAGACTTGCTGGTAATACATGGTGTTCTCTGCATGAGTTATCCCTGGAGGTCCCCCCTCTGTCTGTCTGTCTGTGTCCAAATTTCTTCATCTTATAAGGACACCAGTCATATTGGATTAAGGACCCCCCCACTCCAATATGCCTTCATATTATCTTTCCAAATTCCATCTGCAATGACCCTATTTCCAAATAAGGTAACACTCTGAAGTACTAGGGTTAGGAGTTCAACATATCTTTTTGGGGACAGACTTCAATCCATGATAGGGAGAAAGGGGCAAAACTGTGAAAGGTCTCACATTGGGTAAGCTTTTTCTGCAAACTTTGAGCTTTGGTTGTTAAGGCAAGCCCACAGGAACCTGGATGTTTCTACACAGGCTACACTAATCAAACCACAAGGAAGATGATAGCCCTGCTTTCTTTATTTTTATGCACTGACAGTTCTTCCAAGTTGTTCTTGGTTCTGCTCAACTCTCTAAAGAAGGTTATGAACAAAAAGGATGCAGTCAGATATACATGGCAGATGTTAGGAGGGGAACCCAGGAAGGCAAGTCATAGGTCAGATGAGGAAGCACGGCATGTTTGGTGCAGTGAAGAGAACACTGGTGGATGCTAGGAAAGCCTCCATGTGGAAGAGTGAGTAGACACAGTGTCCTAGAACCCAGAGAAAGAATAAGGAGCAAATACCTCAGGTGTCCCTGACATCAAGACCCAGAAGTGATTTCACACGTGGGTCCTTACACGGAGGATACCCTTCTAAGTGGGAGACAACATTGTCCATAGCAGCAATGCACTGTGGAAGTCTGTTCAACTTTAAGGAACAAATAAAGCCTCTTCTACACAAAGTCTTTCAGAAAACTGAAAAACAGGGAATACTTCTAATTCATTCTATGACACCAACATTACTCTGATACAAAAGCTATAAAAAGACATTACAAGAAAATAAAACTACAGATAAATATCTCTCATGAACACAAAGGTAAAAATTCTAAATAAGTTTTAGCAAATCAAATAAATATATATAAAATGATATATCATACACAAGTGGAGCTTACCCCAGGAATGCAAGGTTGGTTCCATGTGTGATAATCAATGTGATTTATCATATTAACAAACAAAACAGAAAAACCATATTATCATCTCAATTGATACAGAAAAACATTTGACAAAATCCAACATTCTTTTTGAGATAAAAACTCTCAGAAAAAGTAATAGAAGGAAAGGTTATCAAACTAAGAAAATTGCTGAATGCTTTTCTTCTAAGATTGGGAACCACACAAGGATGTCCACTCTCACCACAACTCGTCAACATTGCATTATAGGTCTTGCCAGTTCAGTATAGAATAAAGGAAGGAGGAAGGAAGGAGGGAGGAAATCAAAATGCAATAATCAATTGTACCTTTATATACTAGCAACAAATAATTGGAAAATAAAATTTTAAAAACTACAATTTAAAATAACATCAAAAAAAAAAACCACCCATTAAATTCTTAGGGGTAAACCTTAGAAAAGACATGAAAGATTTATATACACTGAAAACTAAAATATATTGCTGAGAGATAGTAAAGAAGAGCTAAATAAATGGAGAAATACACTTTGTTCATGGGCCAGAAAGCTTGATATGGTTAAGATGTCAATTCTCCCCAAATTGCTCTATGGATTCAATACAATCCCAACAAAATCCCAACAGTCTTTTTTCTAAAAATGAATGGACTGCTTCTAAAATTCACACAGAAATGTAAATGTCCTAAAATAACCAAAATGACTTTGTGAATGAAGAACAAAATTAGAGGATTAACACCACCTGATTTCAAGATCTACTTATTATAATGCCACAGAACCCAAGCAGTGCAGTATTGACACATAGGAAGACAAATCAAGTAAAGGAACAAAAAGGAAAGTCCAGAAATAGACCCACATATATAATGGACAACTGAGTTTTAACAAAGATACAAAGAAATTTCAGTGGAGAGAAAATCATTTTTTTCAACAGATGATACTGGAACAATTGAATATCCATAAGCTAAAAATGAACTCTGATCTATATTTTACACAATATACAGAAATTGACTCAAAATGGGTCATAGACCTCAATATAAAATCTAACTGTAAAAATTCTGGACCACAGGAAAAAAAACCTCAGCAATGGGTCAGGCAAAGATTACTTAGATATCTAAGACCAAAAACACAATGTATAAAGAACACACCAATAAATTGGACTCCATCAAAATTAAAACCTTCACTATTTGAAATACACAGTTACAGAATGTAAAGACAAGCAACAAACTGGGAGAAAATACTTTCAAATCCTATATCTAATAAAGAAGAATCTAGAATTAAAAAAGAACTCTTAAAACTCAATAAAAATAAACAACCCAACTGTTTTAAAAAGGTAAAAGATTTGAACAGATGCTACAACATAGAAGAGATATGAACGGGAAATAAGCACCTAAGATGTTCACCATCATTAGTCATTATGGAAATGCAAATTACAACCACAATGAGACACAGCTACATGCATATTAGAATGGCTAAAACCAAAAGACTCTCTGCCAAGCATGGACAAGGATGCAAATGAATGGGAACCTCAAACACAGCAGGTGGGAACATAAAATGGTACAGTCACTTTGGAAACAATTTCAGACTTTCTTAAACCTTAAACCAATTCCTACCACATAACCCAACCATTCTTTTCCTAGGTGTTCACCAAAAGAAAAGAAAGCATACCTCCAAGCAAGGACTGGAACAGTAGCTTTATTAGTTAAAAAATTGGAAACAACCCAAATATCCATCAACAAACCACCTTCAAATACTGATCAGCAATAGAAAAGAGCAAATTATTGGTGCAGGCTACATGGATGAATTGCAAAACAATTATGCTGAGTGAAAACAGACAGCAGAAAAAGAGTACATACTTTATGATTTCATTTATATACACTTCTAGATAATGAAAACTAATCTCTAGTGACTGGAAGCAGAACAGTAGTTGCTTGGAGACAAGGGAAGAGGCAAAGGGGGTAGGACTACAAAGGTATAAGGAAACTTCTGGGGGTGATAGATGTGTTCATTATCTAGATTGGTAGTGATGGTTTCATGGGTTATATACATATGCCAATGCTAGTCAAACTGTACCCTTTAAATATCAGTAGTGTTGTGTGTCAGTTATACCATGATACACCTCTTTTCTAAAGTGGATGTATTGTTATCATTTGCCAGGATAATCCTGTGCAGCTGCAAATCTTACTGGTATACAGCAATAAGCCTATTTGCTCACACATCTGGGGCCATGCTAGGTATCTCTGCTAAGCTTGGTTGGGTGTGGCTTCTCTGAACCAGCCTTGGCTGGGATTGGAAGGATGACTCTGTTCTATGTCTCTTGTGCTCCCCCTGTTGAGCCTGGCATGAGCTCATTGTAATGGCAGAGGCAAAAGAAAGCAGCCTGATGGATGAGTCCATTTCGAATCTCTGCTTCCATCATGTCTGATAACAGCCTTTGGCCAAAGTTGAACTCAGGTGCAACGTTGGGGAAAGAGACTTTGCCTCATTGGCAGTGACTGCAAAGTAACATAACAAAGGGTACAGACACCCAGAGGGTGAAAGTTTGGGAACATTATGGCAATCTACCACAGGGCACTTCCACAAGGGAAAAACAGACCTCTTGGCTAATCCTTTTAGTGGATGGCTCATGTTGAGAGAATCTAGCAGAGAATAGGTGGACTCAATCACCTTTGGAGAATTCCCCCCAAATGTGCTTTTGAAAGGTACTTTTTGGAGGGTACCACATATCACGCTACACTCTAATAGGATGCCCAAAGTTTCTAGCATTAAATCTGGACCTTTTCTATGGAATCTTGAACCCTGGCTCTTATGTGTTGGCTAAAGTGCTCTCTAACAGAACAGGTGAACCTCACAGTTGTGCTTAGCATCTGCCACAACTTGTCCCAAGCTAGGGACCCCTGCTGCTGCTACCTTATTGTCTCAGTGGATTCAATAGCAAATCATTCCAGCATCTCCATAGTCTTAAAAATGGTGCAAATCTAGCCTTCACCTGCACAGCTGTCACCTCTTCTCCTGAACATTTCTCTTGACCTATTCCCAATCAGTGTCACAAGCCTGGTGCATCTTTACTTGGGGTGTCATTGAAGACCCCAAAGTCCAGTAGGAGGCATGAACTCCTTGAAGACAAAGAGAAACAACCAATATGATGTGGCAGAGCACCACTGAGACTGCAGCCCAAAGTGGTGACTGTCCTCCTCAGCAATCATCTCTCAGATGGGGCCAAGCCCAGCCCTTGCCCAGGGCCCCTTTGGGTCCTGGCTGGGTCCACAGGGGGTGTTGCACATGAGATGCAGAGACAGATGAGGCTTAGGACCACTTATATCCCAACCACACCTGGGAGAAGGAACTGATAGAGGAAAATCAATGAGAAATGACAATGAATAGAGGAGACCTCTTTATCTACAATAAAAATGCATGCTAATGGAAGGAAAGATGAGCACCGACCCTCTCCTGCCCTTTGAGAGTGCTGGGGGACAGCCTGCCTCTCCTGGTTACTCTATCAGCCACTGTCCACCTTTGCAACACACTCTATGATTTGCTAAGTTTGGACACCCACAGCACCCTGTGATGCATGTCTGTGTGACCCCATTTTCCAGAAGAGGAAGCAGATCAGAGTTTATGACTTGCCTGAGGAACCAAAGACCAGCCTCCTGGATTCAGGCCTCCTGCTCCTTCAACCACAGCCCACCAGCCACAGTCTGTGATCAGAGCTTCAGGATGCACAGAAGCAGCTCAGAGGGAAGCTGCCTGGCCCAGGCCTGCACCGTAAGCTTTGGGCTGCAGGGTCCCTGCTCCCTGATGAGCCAGAAGTCAAAAAATAGCTCATCAGGGCAACCTCAGAAGCCACAGCCACTGTGGAGAGACCCTGGGCTGAATGGAGGGAAAGGCCTGAAGCCCACCCACCCTGGCAGGAGGAGCAGAGATGGAGGGGAAGGGCATGAGACAGGGAGGGCTTGTGGGTGGAATCTGTGCACTGTGCTGGGGGGGGGGGGACAGAGGAGGGGGCAGGCTGGGCTCCAGGAGGCTGGTAATGGGGTTCTGTCCAGCTGGAGAGGGGCAGGGAGTAACTGGGGATACTGACGTAGGGATGAAAGGGGCATAAAAGTAAAGCCTGCTTAGGGATGGGGTGAAAGCACCCACCTCACCTGATGGGGAACGTCAGTGCAGCCAGCAGTGAGGGCAGTTCTTGTGTTAAGAGCATGTGAAACTGAAGCCCCAGTATATGGCCTTCATCCCCCCCTCTCCATTGTCAAACGGTCAGCTCCTTGGTCCCCCATCCCCATCTCAGGGCAAGGGCCCGGGGCCATGTGTTCTGCTGGATGGTGATGCAGGTGGGACAGTGTCACACTGAACTAGGTGGCCCTGGAGAGGCAGTTTCAGAGACACTGGCTGGGCCCTTCTACCACCCATGTGCCTGTCCCCAGGGAGGAAGGAGGATGGGAAGGGTGCATCAACCTCCAGGAGTGACTGAAGCCCTCACACCTGGGCCACACACACCTGAGGATGCCAGGGCCAGCAGGCACTTGGCTGAGGCTCATGCACCTGTGGGTCACTCACCTGAAGTCCACTCACCTGAGGCTCATGCACCTGCAGGTCACTCACCTGAAGTTCATTCGCCTGAAGTTCACTCACCCAAGGGTCATGCATCTGAGGTTCACACAGGGCCAACCTGTACCTGCAGGGCCCTGAGGTTGAGCACCTGCTTGTATCTTAGAATGAGGGCTCCTCACATCTAGAATGAGGGCCTCCTTACATTTTAGAATGAGGGTCCCCTCACATTTAGAATGAGGGCCTCCTTACATCTAGAACAAGGGCCTCCTTACCCTTAGAATGAAGGCCTCCTTACCTTTTAGAATGAGGGCCTCTTTTACAGTTTGCTAATGCTGCCATTATGCAAAAATACCACAAATGAACTGGCTTTTATAAAAGGGGGTTTATTTGGCTAAAAATTATTAGTTTTACAGCCATAAAAGTGTCCAAACTAAGGCATCAACATGAGGATACCTTTACTGAAGAAAGGTCGATCATGTCCAGAACACCTCTGTCAGCTGGGAAGGCACATGGACGGCATCTGCTTGTCCTGGGTTGTGTTTCAGCAACTCTTTCACTTCCTGTGCATGCTTAGCTTAGTATTTCTAAGCATCCTTCTGTCCTCAACTCCAAGCGTCTCTCCAAATGTCTCTGTCAGCTACTCTTGGGGTGTTGTGTCCTCTCTCAGCTTCTCTGGAGCAAAGTCTGGGCTAGCATCTCAAAGCAAGCAACTCTGTCGGCTTCCAAGTGTCTAATGTCTGTAGGTCCTGGCTTAGCATATCCAGGGCATTTTCCTACTCTGCTGTCAGTGAGAGCTTTCTTTATAGGACTCCAACAAACTAATCAATACCTATCCTGAATGGGCTGGGTCAGATCTTCATGGAAACTCAATCAAGATGTCCTGCCCCAATCAAAAAGATCAATCAAATTGCCCACACTAGATTGCATTAAAGAATATGGTTTTTTCTGAAGGACATAATCTATACAAACTAGCACAGCCTCCTTACATTAGAACGAGAGCCCCCTGATATTTTGCATTCTGGTGCCCTGCTTTCTTTACCCTAGTCCAGGCCCTGCTGGATGTGTTTTAAAGACAGCACTGCCAGAATTTGGAATCTTGGTAGAGATTCAGGGTTTCGTTCCGCAAGGAAGGGCACCTGACCCCATCCACGTGATTGAC
The DNA here is from genome assembly GCF_015220235.1 of Choloepus didactylus. Classification (NCBI taxonomy): domain Eukaryota; kingdom Metazoa; phylum Chordata; class Mammalia; order Pilosa; family Megalonychidae; genus Choloepus; species Choloepus didactylus. The sequence continues at coordinate 8,903 of NW_023637657.1, read as the reverse complement.
CACCAGGCCCTTGAAGGAGCAGGTTGGTTGGTGTGTGTGGCCTGGGGAGACAGACATTCAGGGTGTCAGATTGCCTGTGCCCCAGGGTGGGGGGGGGATTAGACCCCACCTCACAATGGGGGGGCTGCAAAGGATTTGTGGCTCTTTTTAATCTAACGCATCTCCTGCAACAAAAAGACCCCAAATGGCAGTGCTTTGATTAGGCACATTTCTTTCACTTGGTTTAGAAGTAGATGGGAATCAATTTACATTTTCTGCCACTGAACCCAGCAATCCCCTTGTGTGTCTCTGAGAGTGTGATGGTGTCACAGGGATGAGCAGGAAAGCCACCACCTGTCATGTGCTTACCTGGGAGGTGCAACTGGTACGGGGTTGGGAAGACTGGGAGACATGGGGAGAGAAGCCTTAGGGACCCGAGTCACAGGAGCTTCCTCACAGCAGAGTCCCCAGGGAATGGTGACTCGGCTCCACCTTGGATTGTGGGGCCAGGAGGATGGCAGTGGGGCTGGTGTCATCAGGGCCACAAGGTGCAGTCTTCTTGGTGGACTTGGCTCTCTGGAGGGGCAGAAGGAAGTGGAGGGAATGGACTGGAGGAGCCCACACCTGTCCTCACCCAGTGAGGCTGCCACGACCTGGCCCAGCCCCAGGAGCTGCACAGAGGAGCACCCAGAGACCAGTCCTCACCCTTGTCCTGGCTCCCGGAGTCACGGCCACTCACAGTCCCAGACTTGCTCAGCTGCTCACCTCGGGACCCTGGGCAGAGTGGGCAAAGTAGACCCCACACATGTCCAGGTGCCCAGTGCACATTTGTTGGGTCTGGAACTGTCCTCCCAGGCTCAGGCACTCATGTCCTTTGTCCCTGTGCCTTACCCAGGCTGCACAGAAGGAATGCCATGAGGAGGGTGAGGATGAGTTGCTGGGGTCCTTGGACCCAGCTCTTGACTGTTGGATTGAGCCATCCTGAGCAGACACTCAGGCTGCGGCAGCTTCCAGCACCCAGAAAAGGGAGCCTCACAGCTTAGCGCCCTGGCCAGGAGCAGGCTGGGTGCACAGGTGATGGGATGTGCATCTCCATGGTCCTCGCTCACCACTGCCTGGATACTAGGCAGGTCACAAGGCAGCAAAGGGGCCATTTCCTGCCTCATCCTGATCCAGACACATGGAAAATCCATCCACAGCTAGACTGGAGGGTCCCCTGCCAATAACAAGATGCACCTCATTCTCCACGACCTGGGTGGGCAGGTGCTGCCCCTCAGGGAGACTGAGTGTTTCCCACAATGTGGAGTTGCTAACTCCCTCCTCTCAGGGTGCTGTGTTGATGAAACAAGATGGGCATAGAAGGCCCACAATGAAGCCTGGTGTGAGCAGGGCCTCTGTTAAAGGCAGGGGGCCAACATGTCTGGGCAAGTACTTACCCAGTACCCCCTGCCCTGCCATGAGCTCCCCGCACCCCTGCACCCACCCCCATCACACAATGGCAGTGAATGCCTCCTCCTGGTGCCCTGTGAATCCTCATCTGGTCCCCAGAAAGAACCAAACCTCCCCTCCCCATGTCCCTGGGCCACCCCCCAGCCAGGTGGGTGGGGAGAGGGTCAGCTTGGTCACACCACCAGGAGCAGGAACCAGGACCCCACCTGAAGGCAGGACCAACAAGGGAACTAGCAGCTACCACTCTGCTGGAGAGGGAGGGGCCTTGTCCCCCATGCTCTGCTCTGAGCATGTCATGGGCCTGCCCCAAAAATCACTCAGGGGTCCCCCTTTTGCCCATGGTCTGGCCTCAGTGCAGATGTTCTCTTCCCAGCTCCCCTCCTGTGCCCCCTGCTCCAGACTGAGCAGCTGGTGTCATAGGGTGGGGGTGGCAGGGTCCCCTCCATGGCATATAGGGCCCTCTCCATTTGACATTTCTGTTTCCTGCTTTCCTTCCTTGTCCACCTTGGTTTAATCTCCTTTATAAAGTCTGTCCCTCCAGTCCCCAGGAATGGCCCTTGTCTCTTCTGACCCCTAGTGCCCCTCACGGGAGCTTCTCTCCAAGCCTGAGTCATGGTCCTCCCATGGACAGACTTAGCTGTCCCTACCCCACCTCCCTGCTGGACCATGGATGCCCCTTGGATGAGCCTGACACCCCTCTCCAGCCCAGCCCTGGGCCTGACCCCAAGAGACCCCAATGAGAGCCATGAAAGGCAAGAAGGCTGGCTGTGCCTGGAGCCCTCAAGGAGAGCAAGGAGCATGGTTATGCTGACCCAGACAGGCATTGGCGGGAACTGAGGCTATGGGTGACAGATGCATTGACAGGAAGAAGGATTTCATGGTCCTCTGAGGACATGAACCCTAGAACAGGAGGACTAAGCTGAACATGGGGCCCCTTGGCCTCTGTGTGCAAGACCCTCACAGCCTCCCATTAGGATCACACTGGGTCCCCTAAGGACCTGCCAGCCTGAGGACCCACAATCCTGACCCACACACCCAGACCCCCACAGCTCTGCTCCCCAGCTGAGGCTGGTCCTGTTCCCTGGGTGTGGAGACCCCAACACAGCTCCCCTCAGTGCAAAACATGCTGGCCCAATGCTGTGAGCCCTGCCAGGGTACACATTAGTGGGAAGGAAGGAGCACAAGCTAATTTACACTCATGAGCTACTACACACAAAACTGTGTGTTTCAAACCTGTTATTTTCTTGGATACTAATGAGAGATCTGCAAGTTCTGACCTATTTATCCCCATTCATTAGATGAGAAAACTGCACTCAATGGGCTTTCCTAATGGAGGGTCCACAGATAAGAGACAGAACTGGGGGTCCAACCCACCATGACCACCAGAGCAACCATCCAACGCCCCCTTGACTGTCAGTCCTTTGTTTCAAGGTAAAGTATACCAAAAATACAATACAATACAATACAATACAATACAATACCATAAAATAAAATAAAATAAAATAATAAAATGAAATGAAATGAAATGAAAATAAAATAATATAAAATAAAAATAAAAACAAAACAAAACAAAATAAAAGAAAAAACAAAAAGGAGCCACCAGAACAGCTTTGCAAAACCCAGGAATCATGGAACATTGAGTGTGCCCAAGATCCTCTCCTGCCTTCTGCTGGTCATTTGCCATAAAATGCTGCCAACCTACAAAGACCAGGTTGTGAATGGCACCTGCAGGAGGAGTGCAAAGCACTGGCAACAGCCCTGAGTGAAGGACCCCTTACCCAGATTCGGGGCAGGACCCTTCTCCAGAGTGCACTGGATCCTTGTACCAAAACTTGCCTTTGTCTCAAAATGATTTCATTGAGCACTTGTAATGTGCTTGTCATTGATTAGGGAATTGAATGCTCAATACCGTAATGTACAGGGGGTATAAGGAGGAAGCCGAGTCTTAGGACAAGTGACTGACTCTGCTACAAGCTTGTAAATGAGAGATTAGGATGCAGGATGGTGTTTTCATTTATCTGTTTTACTTAAGCTCTCTGTGCCTCAGTTTCTTCTTATGTAAGATGGGGATGGCCACAGTGACTTTACATAGGACCATTGTGATGATGAAATGAGTTAGCACAGGCTAAGTGCTCAGACAGGACAGGTAGTAAAAACTCAAGGAATCATCATTTTCATGCATAACCCACATGCACACACTCATGCATGCACTTGGGCTTACACATACACACTAATTCACAATGCTCACACCTGCTCATACATGTATACTCACACATATACACAAACAGACACACACTCATACACAAACACACACAACAGCTGGTGAAAAGTGGAAACCATGAAACTTCCTACTACCAGGATCCAGAAAGCTCATATTTGGTTTCTAGGCCATTTACTTTCTAGCATGTGTCCTTGGATGAACTACACAAGGTCTCTGGGTCATCCATCCATCCATCCATCCATCCATCTCCATCTCTCTGTAAAATGGGGACAGCAGGACTCCTGGTCCCAGGCTGCTATGAGAACTTACTCGGGAGTTGCATACAGCCATGGGTATGAACTATTATGTGCTCTGTAAGATTGGAATTTTAGAGACCCTGATGTAGTAAAGAGCATGTGCCTACATCACCACCCTCCCCCAGGATGAGCTGGCAGGGCAGCTAGTGGAGATGGTGGAAAACACACTCTGCAACTGAAACAGAGGGGAACAATCAAACCCTTCATCATGTAGCTTAGCTTTCTGTCCCCTTCTCCCTGAACTACTTCCACAACCCTCCCCAGAAGTGAGGGATGGATGTGCTGGAGGGTTAAGTGAGGGGCAGTGCTGTGGTGCTGGGGAGACTTTCCACAGTGGACAGAGGGTCACTTTAGCTTGGACAGGCACTAACAGAAGACAGGAGACCCCTCATCCCTCAGGGATGGCTGCACAACCAAAGTCTCTGCAAGGAAAGAGATCAGGCCCAGGAAGATGCTCCATGAGCAGCAGGGACAAAGGGCCCCATGCTTTGGGGCATGCATGGATGATGGTCATTGTGCTAAGAATAATTCCTCTAATTTAGTGAGGACACACCCAATGCTGGGCTTCATGTTAGGCATTCAATCCCCACATTTCAACAGCAGAGTTACCTTGTTTTGTGCTGTGTAAATGTGGTTGCTCAACTATGGCCAGAGGAGGAGGCAGCAACCCCGAGGCTGGTGATGAAGTTCCCAGAAGAGAAGAACTGGGTGGATTCAGGTGATGGGGTCTCAGGAAGAGGAGTCCAAAGGGGAGGGATGTCCGTCTCCCTTGGCCTTGTGGTTGCTGGGCCTGAATTCAGGAGGTCATCATTCTGACAGTTCACCTGGAAGGGAAGTAAGTCCAGGGAGGCAGACCCGATGGTGGGCTGGTGAGTAAACTCTGGACAGAGGTCCAGAGGGTGTGAGCCTGGGCTGGGAGTACTGAGTGGAGCCACATGCACAAAGTCACTCCATCTGTTTTAAATCCCTTATGCTGCATGAATCCCAAAGTGCCATGGAGAAACTAGGACTGGAGAGGACAAGGGGATGGCAGGATCCACACTGGGCCTCTGGTGCTGGTCAGGAATCCACCCCTCCACAGAGGCTGGAGCTGAGATGTGCTGGGTGGAGACTGAGAGTCCCCCTCCATGGGAGTGAGGTTGTGCAGGAGCAGGGGAACTTCAGAACACTCAGCGTCTGTAGCATTAATGTATAAGAGCCTGTTCTAGTTTGCTAATACTGCTGGAATGCAAAACACCAGAAATGGATTGGCTTTTATAAAGGGGGTTGATTTGGTTACACAGTTACAGTCTTAAGGCCATAAAGTGTCCAAGGTAACACATCAGCAATCAGGTACCTTCACTGGAGATGGTCAATGGTGTCCGGACAACCTCTGTTAGCTCGGAAGGCACATGGCTGGTGTCTGCTCCAAAGTTCTGGTTTTAAAATGGCTTTCCCCCAGGCCATTCCTCTCTAGGCTGCAGTTCCTCAAAAATGTCACTCTTTACATTCCTTTACCCCACCCACTTCCTACTTCCAGAAATCTGCTAGTCATAAAGAGCAGAAGATAAATTATGTAGAACTCAGACTTTCCCCCCAGGGTAAAACCTACTGATACTTCATCTTCAAAGAGAAAGCCCTAGAGCATCATTCAAGAAAATCCTCTTTATCACGAAGAGATTGGGAATACTTCAGACTACAGCAAGGCAGCAGTAGGTGTGGGGGGCCCCAACCCCATCATTTCAGCTGTTGAAATGTTCGCCCAGTGTCTGCAGTCTGCCAGCACCACCCCTGGACCTCCAGCCAAGTGGAGGTACCTGTGAATGTGGGATGAGTAAGAAGGCATCTGCATGCCAATGTTCTTAACAGCAGTATTTGCAATTGCCGAGAGATGGAAACAACCCAAATGTCCTTCAAAGATGAGTGGATAAATAAAATGTGGTATATACACATGATGGAATACTACACGGCAGTAAGAAGGAATGCTGTTGTGAAACATATGACAACTTGGATGAACCTTGAAGACATAATGCTGAGTGAAATAAGCCAGGCACAAACAGAGAAATATTATATGCTACCACTAATGTGAACATTGAAATATGTAAAATAAATGGTTTATAATGTCAAATGTAGGAGACCTAGCAATAGATAGCAATTAGTGAATGGGGAATGATAATCTAAGAACAGGTAAGGTATGGTGGGTAAATTTAACCTGCTGGGAATGCCCAGGAATAAGTATGGTTTGTTAATTTCTGGTGAGTATGGAAGAAACAAGCTCACAGAAATGTTATCTTAGGTCATCTGTCTTTCTTATTCCTTTGCTGGGTTATAGTCTGTGTATTTTCTTGGGGTAGAGTAGGAATATGTTGGAAGCAATGTAGTTATTTTAGTTTAGGTGTCTGTGTCTTATTCCGTTGTTTTGGTTTGTTTGAAATGCTTTTTTATTGTATGGTCTTTTAAATTTTTTGATGTGGTTAATAGTTAATTAAAACAAACAAACAAAAAAAAATGGAAAAAATATGCAGAGCCCCCCTGAGGACTTGGGGTAAACTGCAGAGGTGTCGGGCTTCCCCACCTGGATGGTTGCTGATGTTCTCACAAACATAGAGGACTGGCAGTTTGATGTGCCGAACCCTGTATCAGGGAACTTGCCCTTGGGAAGCCTGTTGCAGCGAAGGAGAGGCTAGGCCAGCTTATAATTGTGCCTAAGAGTCTCCCCCTGAATGCCTCTTTGTTGCTCAGATGTGGCCCTTGCTCTCTCTAGCTAAGCCAAGTTGGCAGGCGAAATCCCCCATATGTGGGATCTGACACCCAGGGGTGTAAATCTCCCTGGCAACGTGGAATATGACTCCCGGTGAGGAATCTAGGCCCAGCATCACTGGATGGAGAACATCTTCTTGACCAAAAGGGGGATGTGAAATGAAATGAAATAGAGTTTCAGTGGCTGAGAGATTCCAAATGGAGTCAAGAGGTCACTCTGGTGGGCACTCTTACGTACAATATAGATAAGTTTTTAGGTCGTAATGAATTAGAATAGCTAGTAGTAAATAACTGAAACTAACAAAGTACAACGCAGTAGCCTTGAATCTTGAAGACGACTGTATAACAACGGAGTTTTGACAATGTGATTGTGAAAGCCATGTGGATCACGCTCCCCTGTATCCAGTCTATGGATGGATGAGTAGAAAAATGGGGGGGGGGGAACTAAAGGAAAAATAGGGTGGTGGGGCGGTGGATTTGGATGTTCTGTTTTTAGTCCTAACTTTTTATTCTTACTTTCAGTTTTTCTGGTACAAGGAAAATGTTAAAAAAAAAAAAACAGATTGGAGTGATGAATGAACAACTATATGATGGTAATGTGATCCTTAGATTATATACTTTGGATGGTTGTATGGTATGAGAGTAAACCTCAATTAAAATAAATAGAAAAAAAAGTTCACTGCCGGTAAAGAACATGTTGTTTCTTTGTATCTCCTGTGAAGCTTTGTCCCGCCTTTAATAAAATAGATGCTAGGAAAAAGAAAAAGGTCGAGGGGAGAGTTGAGAGCAGCTTTTCCTGTTATGCACACAGGCCTTGTACACACGGACGGTGAATCTTAGCAGGAGGCGGCGGGCACTTCTTCCCGGACAGATGCCGCAGGTTCCTCTCCTCTTCCTCTGCCACATCAACCAGGTCTGGCGGGAGGGAGACTAAGGCCCGAGGCGCTGACCGTCCCCCGCCGTCCCCCAGGGCTCGGCTCACCCCGGGACAGGCGCCTCCCGTCCAGTGGGGCCGGGGCGGTCACCCCTCCCGGATCCGCAGGCCCCATGGCCTGAAGAGGGGCCGAGCGGGAGTCCCCGCGACCCGCCTCCCGGGCCCTGGATCCCCTAAGGGCCTCCGCGGCGGAGGGGGCACTTTCCTGTGATGAGGTTCTAACCATTATTCAGGGTTGTCTTTTGCTTTTAAATATTTTTTAACTAATAAGGGCTAACATTTATATTTTATATAGAAATGCATTACAAATATGATTTTAATTGTGTTCTGTTTTTACAGTCTTTAGATGCCATGCCAATTCCTTGTATATTATATCATAGAAGTTCTGTCAAAACACTCACGAGGGGAATAAGGTGGTGGACAGTCAAAATGGCCAGAGTTTTGATGTTCTAAGAAAAATTTTATTTTTCATAAGCATGATATTTGTGGTCAGATCACTTTATATAGGTGCAGTCTGGATTGGACACCGGGTATTGTTCAGTACCTGTACTTTTACTTAAAAAAATTTTTTTGTCATGTAGAATATGGCCTTTGTCATCATAATGCAATCTTTATTTGTGTACCTTTTTTTTAACTTTAAAATCTTTAAATAAAATGTTTAATACCCATCCAAAAAAAAAAGAAAAAAACTAGTGGGGATGTGCGCATGCTCAGGTTCCGCTTGGGCCCCGCCCCCTGGGGCTCCTCCCCCTCAGGGCGCTCCACCGCGGGGCGCTCAGGGGCAGCAAGATGCCGTCACAGCAGCGAGATGGCGGCGCAGCAGCGAGACGGCGGCACAGCAGCGAGACGGCGGCGTAGCAGCGGGGGCAGTCCTCTCCGCTGTGTTTCTCCCTCTTCCATAGTAATTTTTTGAAGATTTATTCTTCTTCTACTGCTTTAGTTGAATACTAGTGTATATATGTTATATTTTCATTTTCCAGAAATTTTAATTATTTATGTTTTTGGGAAAGATTTTGTAAAAAAAATTATTCAGAAATGTGTGAGGTATAAAATTCTTGATGTTTGATTTTCTTATGTTTCTTTTTTTAAAGTTAGTGTTTTAAAAATGCCATTCCATCATTTTCTGATGACCGTATTTTCTCTGGAAAAGTCATTTGAAAATCTTCAGCTTGCCTCTCAAGAAATAATGTATCTTTTGTCCCCAGTTCTCCTTAAGATTTTCCTCTATTTCTGTTTATCAGAAGTTTGACTGTGATTTGCCCAAGTGCTTTTTTTCCCCCTAATT
>NW_023637656.1:0-24246 GCF_015220235.1 Choloepus didactylus | reverse complement strand
TGACTATATTTTTTGCCCTGTAATTTTTCTTTTTTTATATAAACTGAGAGTCAAAAACAATTGACAAACTCAGAAAATATTTGCTACATACATCATAGACAAAGGGCATATGTGTATATATATAAAATAAATAAAGAATTATTTAAAAATAGCAGAAATCAGGATAAAAACATGAACAGTTTACACATGCACTCCCTACCTCCAATGAAAGTTACAAAAAGTCCCTTCAGCATATGACAGTATGTTCAAATGTTATTATTTTGATCACGGGTTAATAGCCAGCAACTAGATGTGTATATTAAAGCATTATGATCATTGCCTCTGCCCTCAGTAACTGGCTGTGTGTGTATATATATATATATATATATATATATATATATATATATATATATCACCTAAAATGACAGTATAGTTATGTCACATGGTCTCTAGTAGCTCAGTAAAGGAAGGAATGCTCTAATCTGGGTTGTCAGGGAAGATTTTAGGATGAAAGTGATACTTGCATTGCAATAAGTTGTGGAAAACCTTGAATAGATGGAAAATGAGAGGTAGATGTTTTAAGAAGTTGGAATCCAGGCATGAGCATATTATGGCAGTAGTGAAGCATAAGCCATGCTTAAATGCTGAATGAAATAATTGATTGAGTTGAAGATCCAATAGGGGAGCACTGGAAGACCAGGGTTTGTAAAAAGACAGTTAAATAGGAATTATCCCCTTCCTCTCCCCATTGTGGCAGCAGAAGACATGATAAATAGGGACAAAGAACATGGAAGCACAAGGATTTAATGTTGCTTGGGAATCAGAAAGGGCTTTAGGCAGACTAGACAAAATTGTTCAGCTGATTAGAAAATATTGTGCCAATACCATGCTGTTTGGACTACTGTGGCTTTATAGTAAGCTTCAAAATAAGGAAGTGTTAGTCCCCCCACATCATTTTTTCTTTTTTAGAATGTTTTTTAGCAATCTGAGGCATCTTTAACCTCCAAATAAATTTGATAAATAGCTTTCCCAATTCTACAAAGTAGATTTTTGGAATTTTGATTTGAATTGCGTTGAATCTCTAGATCACTGTATAATGAAAACACAAGACATATGTAAGGTAGAAATTGAAAGTTCAAAAACCAACTGGCAGAATCTATGGAAATGAAAGGCACAGCACAAGAGACGAAAGAAACACTGGAAACATACAACAGCAGATCTCAAGAGGCAGAAGAAAACAGGAACTGGAGAACAAGGCAACTGAAAGCCTATACACAAAAGAACAGATAGAGAAAAGAATGGAAAAATACGGGCAATGTCTCCGGGAACTTAAAGACAAAATGAAAAGCAAGAATTTATGTGTCATTGGTGTCCTAGAAGAAGAGAAGGGAAAAGGGGCAGAAGCAATAATAGAGGAAATAATCAATGAAAATTTCCCATCTCTTATGAAAGGCATAAAATTACAGATCCAAGAAGCACAGCATACCCCAAACAGAATAGATCTGAATAGGCCTATGCTAAGAAATTTAGTAATCAGATTATCAAACATCAAAGATAAAGAGAGAATCCTGAAAGCAGCAAGAGAAAACGATCTATCACATAAAAAGGAAGCCTGATAAGACTATGTGTGGATTTCTCAACAGAAACCATGGAAGCAAGAAGGAAGGGGGGTGATATATTTAAGATACTGAAAGAGAAAAACCACCAACCAAGAATCCTATATCTGGCAAAACTATTCTTCAGATATGAGGGAAAGCTTAAGATATTCTCTGACAAACAGACAATGACCAAGTTTGTGAACAAGATACCTGCTCTACAGGACACACTGAAGGAAGCACTGCAGACAGAAAGGAAAAGACAGGAGTGAGAGGTTTGGCAAACAATTTTGGGAGATAGTAGCACAGCAATGTAAGTACACTGAACAAAGATGACTGTGAATATGGTTGAAAGAGGAAGGCTGGGATCATGTGGGACACCAGAACAAAAGATGAATGATAAAGACTGGAACTGTGTAACTGAGGGAAACCTAGGATGCTCAACGATTGTAATAAAAGGTGCAAATATGTTTTTACATGAGGTAGAACAAATAAATGTTGACATTGCAAGGTGTTAAAAATAGGGTGGGATTGGGGGGAAAATACAATCAATGCAAACTAGAGGCTAGAATTAACAGAAACATTGTATTATGTTTCCTTTCATGTAACAAAAGCAATATACCAAAGCTAAATGCATATAGGGGAGTGGGGAATAGGGAGAGGGTATGGGACTCCTGGTATTGGTGATGTTGTCCGACTCTTTATTCTAATTTAGGTTAATGCTATCTTTCCTTTTGTCACCTTCTAGCTATCAAGTTTTTTTGTTTGTTTGTTTGTTTGTTATTCTCTCTTTCTCTTGCCTTTTTCTTTTGCCTCTCTGCCTTCTTTGACTCTTCCTCCATCTTTGTGGAAGAAATGTCCTTATATAGAGAGTGGCGATGGTGTTCAATACATAAATATGTGACTACATGGGGAGGCAATGATTGTTTACTTAGGATGGAATGTATAGTGTTTGAACAAAACCATCTTAAAAGAAATGGGTTGATAAAGAAACCTTGAGGGCACTATGTTGAGTGAAATAAGACAGACACATAAAGGCAAATATTGCAGGGTCTCACTGATATGAACTAATTATAATATGTAAACTCATAGACATGAAATATAAGTTACCAGGATATAGAACAAGGCTAAAGAATGGGGAGCGGTTGCTTATTATGAGCAGAATGTTCAACTAGGGTGAACTTAAATATTTGGAAATGGACAGGGGTGATGGTAGCATGTAATGAGAACAACTAACAGTGCTAAAAGGTGTGTGAAAGTGGTGGAAAGGGTAAGCTCAGATTCATCTATGTCACCAGAAGGAAAGTTGGAGGTTAAAAGATGGGAATGTATAAAACAGTGAATCTTGTGGTGAACAATGTCTGTGATTAACTATACAAATATTAGAAATCTCTCTCATGAACTAGAACAAATGTATGTCACTATAACTAGAGATTAATAATAGAGAGGCATATAGGGAAAAATATATACCTATTGCAAACTATACTACAGTTAATAGTATTTTAACATTCTTTCATCAACATTAACAAATGTACTATACCAAAACTATGAATCAATAATGGAGGGAGGGGCGTGGTTAGTGGTATGGGAGGATGTGAGTTTCCTTTTTTTGTCTTTGTTTTTTTTTCTGGAGTAGTGAAAATGTTCTAAGAATTGAAAAAAAATAATTGTGTTGATGGATGCACAGCTGTGTGGTGATGCCGTGGGCAGCTGACTGTACACTTTGGATCTTTGGATAGTTGTATGGTATCTGAACAATCTCAATAAAAAAAAAAGAATGAATATTACCCAAGGACTTGCCCCCTATTCTTGGGAATATAAGTGCATGTCCAGTTGTACACAGGACAGTTTAGTATTGTTAGGTGAAAATAGACTGTAATTGTTTTAGAGATTAAGTAGGTGTGATGGTTAAGTTCACATGTCAACTTGGCCAGGTTACGGTGTCCAGTTGTTTGGTCAAGAAAGCACTGGCCTTATTGTTATGTGAGGATATTTAGTGGATTTAAATCATCAGTAAGTTGATTGCATCTATGGGTGATTACATTTTCAATCAACTGAGGAGATTGCCTTCAACAGTGAGAGAAGCCTCTTCTAATCAGTAGAAAGCTTCAAAAGGAGAAGAGAATTTCCATCTCTACTTCAGCCAGCTTCTCCTGGAAAATTCATCAAAAACCTTCATTGGAGTTCCCAAGTTGTGGCCTGCCCTATGGAATTTGGACTTGTCTATCACCACAGTCACATCAGACAATTCTTATAAAGATCTCATAATATTTAAAGATATTTCCTGTTGCTTCTATTTCCGTAGAGAACCCTAATACAACATGGTTTAAGGAGATGTGTTGGGTGCCAAGTTGACAAGGGGTGGATTGTGATGGATATAATCATGTGTCACCTTGGCCAGGTGGTGGTGTCAGTAGTTTGGCCAAGCAAGCATTGGTGTGATTGTCACTGTGAGGGTATTTTGTGGATTTAAATCATCAGTAAGTTGATTGCGTCTACAACCAACTGAGGAGATTTCCTTCAGCAATGAACGTCTCATCTAGTTGAAGGCCTTTAAAGGAGAACTGATGATTTCTGCAGTCAGAAGAGAGATCTTCCATCTCTACTTCAGCCAGCAAGCTTCTCCTGGGGAATTCATGAAACCTCCATCAGAGCTCCCATCTTGCAGCTGGAATTTGGACTTGCCCTTCCCCACAGTTGCATGAGCCAATTCCTATAATGAATCTTATAATATTTACATAATATATATTTACATATATATTTACATATTATATATATATATCCTGCTGGTTCTGTTTCCCTAGAGAATCTGACTAATATACCTTGCTTCTGCTCGAACCTGCAGTGACATCTGTACCTCCCCAGGAATAGGACCTAAAGCTCCTCTGATGACCTTGGAGGCCCTGCACTGTGGAGAGCCGTCTCCCGGGACGGGCATAGCGCATGCGCTGTAAAACTGCTCCAAAGTCCCCCCCGCCCATCGAATGAGCCAAGATGGCGCCCATATCCTGCTTCCGCTTATGACGTGCACACTCACTATTCCTATCTGCCAATTGAGTGCATATGCGCGGCGCTAGATCATTGGTTATGAGTAGAGTACTTAAGAGTTTGCCCAAGCGAACCTCGGAGAGACAGCCCACTAGGAGCCATACCTGACGGCCACATCGAGGCTGCTCTCCCGCGAGGCACTCTGCCCCGCGTGGAAACCTGTAACAGAGAATGCTTATCTAGCTTCAGTAAAAGACTTGCTCTCGCAACCGCCGTGTGGCTCGAGTCGTGACTTCCAGCCAGGTCAGTTTGCGTGGTCTGCATCTCTCTCTCTCTCTCTCATCCCTTGTTTCTCCCCTCGCCGGCCGGGGAACAGGGGTCGAGCGGGGCGGCGCCGGACAAGTGGTGGCCCGTACGGGGAACGCTCCTCCTCCTGCCTCGCTCTCGACGGTCCCTCTGTGAGGAGAGCAGCGCTGCGCATCGAGCTTACGGCGGACTTCCCGCGCCTGATCAACGCGAGAAGGTGAGTGCGTCTTATTACATGATAGTTAGGGCCCGTGGGTTTTCAGGTGACCCCGGGGGACTCGGAAGAGCTCTCCGAGTGACTGAAGTATAGTGCCGACTGCAATCATGGGGCAGTCCGGAAGTTCATCTCTCTTAGCTCCCTTAAAGAACCTTTTGAAACAACGGGGTATCTCGGTCAGGAAAAGCTCCCTTCAGCGTTTTCTTGATGATGTTGATACTTTTGCCCCTTGGTTTGCCTGCACCGGCAGCCTTAGCCTACCCTCTTGGATGAAGCTCGGTCGCGACATAGACCGAGCGCGCCAGACGGGCGTGTGTATGGACCCGATTCTAGTACCCATATGGGAGACCGTCCGTGCGGTCCTTGAACTAGAATCGGCTGCCGGCCTAAGCCCGTCCTCTGCCTTGCAAGAAGCACGGTGCGCGCTCCAAGAAACCCAGTCAGTTTCGTCAGCGGACGGCTCCTATAAGGGCAAACCGCCGGAGTCCAGTGACTCTGACTCAGAGTCAGATAGCGATACTGGCGAGGAGGCGGAAGCATCCCCGCTACTTGAGTGGGAGGAGCCTCCCGCCACACCCGTGCGGCCTTCCGCCCCGCCAATGTCTACCGCTGCACCCCCAGGGACACCCCAGCTCCCAACTGACGCCTTGGGCGGTCCCACCAAAGGACCTCGCCGAGAGCTCCCTCTAGTGGCCATGCCCAGTAAATGTAATTATCCTTTGCTGCCAGACCCGGAAACCCCGATGGGCCGGTCAGGGGAGGGGCAACCTTTGCCGTAACCCCCGCCCGAGTACACAGGCCCTCAGGACCCTTTGCCATTAGGTAGTGGTGGGAGACATTTCTGGAGATGGAACCCTTTCACAACATTTAGACCTTTTGGCATGCTGGGTGGCTACCAGCCACTTGAGCCGCAGCCAGTCTCAGAAATGTACCCGGTTATTATCAATCCCCAAGGTGGCAATCAGCACGAATCATATGATTACAAACTATTGAGGGAATTGAGGCAGGCCGTCCATCAGTATGGCCCCAATGCCCCTTATACCTTGAACATGATCGAGAACCTCTCTGCTCTAAATCATACACCCGCAGATATTTTTCAGCTAGCCCGTGCTTGCTTGCCGTCAGGCCGATTCATAGATTGGAAAGCATGGTTTGAGGAGTTAGCTGAAGAGCAGGCCGCAAGGAATGCGGCGGGGAGACGTGGCGGGTGGAATGCTGACATGCTGTTGGGGAGAGGCGCCCATGCCCAGAACCAAACGGGTTTCCCACAAGAGGTCTACGCCCAGATCTTCCGCTGTTTTGTGGGTGCCTGGAAAAAGCTAACAGGAAAGGGAGAGGCTCAGGCCTCACTCAGCAATATACACCAAGGCCCCACAGAACCATTTGCGGATTTTGTAGCCAGGATGCAAACCGCAGCTGAGAGAATCTTCTCAGATCCAGGAGTAGCAGAGACTGTGGTTAAGCAAATGATTTTTGAGCAGTGCAACAAGGAGTGCAAAGTTATCCTGGCACAAAACAGAGCAAAAAATTTGACAGAGTGGGTCAGGCTCTGTAGAGATACTGGCAGCCCTTTAACTAATGCAGGTCTAGCTGCCATGCTAGCTAGCTCCCTACAGGTGGCTACAAAAGGCCCGAGAACCTTAGGGGCAAAGTCTAACGGGTGCTATGGCTGTGGCCAATCAGGGCACTTTAAGAGAGATTGTCCCAATAGACGTCAGCCCCCTGCCACTCAACGGTTTGGTGAACCAGGTGCAGTAACCAGGCCGTGTGGCCGTTGCCACAAAGGCCCTGACCCGGTGCTCAGCTGGGCCAGAGGCTCTGTTTGTGTTTTTCCCCAGGAACCAGGACGTCAACCAGTGTGGGTTCCGGAAAGACTGGTGAGAACCGTGACATCACCTGAAGAAGCCAAGGAACAGCTGTCAGAAACGCCAACGAATATACAACCTGAACCATTAGACCAAGCCTCCGACCCTGCTGATGATGGCGACGACCGACAAGACGATAATAGTAGGACTGACCACCCCGCGGTTGCCCAAAAAGAGGATCGGTAACTCTGTTCTTTGCTCTCCTATAACAATCCTTCTAATCTGCCTTTTTCTTTTTTTTAGTGGAACTGTGGTAGCGCAGGAGAGTGGTCTTTGGGGCCTGTGGCATCATCCCCCGACCCTGGCCCCATTCTCTGCTGGGTCTCCCGCCTCTCCTGTGTTTTTCACTTGTACCCTGTCTCTAGGTCTCCACCACCTGCCTTCTGACAGAAATATTTCCTCCACAAGCTTCAACGAGTCCTTCCCCCTCACCAATGACACACTGATCCTCTCTTTTGCTAACCTCTCTGTCAAGGTTGTCAACACCACAGTTGCGGCGAATGCTACTTGTGAAACTGGTAATGGCGAGTTAAGTAAGGGAGTCTTGCTTGAATTTCTTAACGTTACAGGGAAGAGCCGCCAGTCTTGTGAAGGGATCTTGAGTAAAAATGAGACTCAAAGGTGCCTTTTCCTTCCGGGGTTTGCTCCTACAGTCTGCAACCGTTCCAAAGACCCGGATGCCTCGCCGCCCCGCTATCCTAGTGTATCGCCCAAGTTATGTCTGGCTCCCCGTCAAGGCAACCGACTGGGTTGGCCCTGTTTCTCAAGTTGTTTCACTTAACAATATCCCCTTCTCTAAGTCTAGGCGTCCAAGAGGCATACCTTACCCGAGACGTGCTACGCCGCCACAATCAGATGCTGAACTTAAATTTCCAGGCCATTCAGAAACTCCTAGCGGAGATAGATGAACTTGGACTAGAAATAGATGGACTCTGGAGAGTTCTCCAGCAGACGTGTGATACCCGATGGTTATTTGGGAGGCTTTGTGTCACCCCGGTTAGGGTGAACTTGACAGAGGAGCAGCAAGATGTCGCCGAGTGGCTCAAGGACACTTATCTCCCCAACTTCACCAATCTCTCCGACCAAGTGAAATCCGACCTTCAGGGACTTGAGAACATTAGGAAATTGAAGCCTGTTAGTTTCGACCTTTCCACACTGGGCGAGACTGTAAAAAATCTGTGGGACCAAGTCACCTCTTGGTTCTCTTGGCCCAATTTGACTAATTGGATTCTCTTGATGGTGGGACCATTGGTGGGATTAGTCATTGTTAAATCTTTGCTAGAACGCCTGTTTCAAGCGCGGCAGTACCGTGTTACCACTATGATGGCTATGTCCTCCACCTTTGATACCCCCAACAGCGACCATTCTGATGGCCATACCCCATCCTGGCCGCCTCGGGCGGGGCACTCGGGAGCGAGGTTTGTAGCTAAGCGCGCAGCTGTGTCCCGGGTATAACGGGCGACGCCAGCAGTCATAATTTTTGTCTCAGGTAGGTCCCTAAGGCAGAGTCATAGTTGTGGCCAGACTTGACTCTAGCCAATGCATAGGGACGCCTAGTGACACCTCCGACTCTGGTTAATGCTATCCCTGCCCCCGCCTTTGTCCCCCAGTTGCAAAGCAAAGCACTGCAGGGAGAGTCATGTTGTTTCCAGCTCACGGACTCTCCTGTCTCCATATGAGGTGAGCATTCTGGTCGGTGCTAGAGGCTCCGCCGCTAAATGGCTGAGACCTAGTCCAGACTCCCCAAAGCACCGGAACAAATTGTGGGCCATCTGGGTTCACGGGAGCACACTCATCACTGGGGACACTGGGTCGATATAAATAATAAAGGGGGAGATGTGGAGAGCCGTCTCCCGGGACGGGCATAGCGCATGCGCTGTAAACCTGCTCCAAAGTCCCCCCGCCCATCGAATGAGCCAAGATGGCGCCCATATCCTGCTTCCGCTTATGACGTGCACACTCACTATTCCTATCTGCCAATTGAGTGCATATGCGCGGCGCTAGATCATTGGTTATGAGTAGAGTACTTAAGAGTTTGCCCAAGCGAACCTCGGGGAGACAGCCCACTAGGAGCCGTACCTGACGGCCACATCGAGGCTGCTCTCCCGCGAGGCACTCTGCCCCGCGTGGAAACCTGTAACAGAGAATGCTTATCTAGCTTCAGTAAAAGACTTGCTCTCGCAACCGCCGTGTGGCTCGAGTCGTGACTTCCAGCCAGGTCAGTTTGCGTGGTCTGCATCTCTCTCTCTCTCTCATCCCTTGTTTCTCCCCTCGCCGGCCGGGGAACAGGGGTCGAGCGGGGCGGCGCCGGACACCACACTCCACTTTGTCTAGTTTATGGATGGATGAGTAGAATAATAGGGGAAGGAAACAAACAAACAAACAGACAAAGGTACCCAGTGTTCTTTTTCACTTCAATTGCTCTTTTTCACTTTAATTATTATTATTGTTATTTTTGTGTGTGTGCTAATGAAGGTGTCAGGGATTGATTTAGGTGATGAATGTACAACTATGTAATGGTACTGTGAACAATCAAATGTACGATTTGTTTTGTATGACTGCGTGGTATGTGAATATATCTCAATAAAATGAAGGTAAAAAAAAATAGTGCTGGTACAACTGGAAATCCACATGCAAAATTTGAATGTAAACCTCTAACTCTCACCGTATATAAAAGTTAATTCAGAATGGATCAATTCCCTAAATATAAGAGCTAATACTATAAAATTCTTACAAGACAGCATAGGGAAATATCTTCAGATATATATGTCCACTCTTCCCCCTTGTCTCAGATTACACCTTTATACATTGTATGTCCCTTAACATAGATTTAAAATGCTATTTTACACATTTTCTTGTTAAGACATAAGGAGGAGAAAAAGCCATTAGAAACCCAAATGTACAATAATAGAGGATTTTATATTTACCTAAGTAGTTACCTTTCCTGGTGTTCTTTATTTCTTTAGAATCTTGTAATAGGTAATGAATTTTTAGATTTTAATTCTTAAGGGCCCTTAAGAATTATGCTAAAAGCACAAGCAACCAAAGAAAAAAATAGATAAAATAGACTTCATAAAGATTTTTAAATTTTGCATATCAAAGGACAGTATCAATAAAATGAAAAGAAAACCTACAGAATGGGAGAAAATTGGAAACCATGTATCTGAGAAGGGTTTAATATCCAGAATATAGAAAGAACTCATACAACTCAACAACAAAGAAGATACAGGCATACCTCATTTTACTGGCTTTATTTTATTATGCTACACAGATATTATTTTTTTGTTTGTTTTTGTTTGTTTTACAAATTGAAGGTTTCTGGCAACCCAGTATTGAGCAAGTCTGTCAATGTCATTTTCCCAACAACACATGCACACTTTGTGTCTCTGTGTCACATTGTGGTAATTCTCACAATATTTCAAACTTTTTCATTATTAGTATATCTGTTATGATGATTTGTGATCAGTGATCTAAGATGTTACTATTTTAATTGCTTGGGGGCACCATGAACTGTGCCCATATAAGACAGTAAACTTAATCAATAAATGTTGTATCTGTTCTGACTGCTCCACCAAAAAAAAAAAAAAAAAAAAGAGAGAAGGAACAAAGGAGAAAACATGAAGGGGAGAAGGCCATGAAAAGCTGGAGGCAGAATCTGGAGTCACAGCTACCAGCCCTGGGACACCAAAGGTCCCCATACTCCCCCAGGAGACAGGGAAAGGTGAAGGAGGACTCTTCCCCTGGAGCCTTCAGAGAGGGCATGCCCTGTGACACTTTGATTTCAGACTTCTGCACATTTATTTCAACTAATAAATGAATTAGTTTGTTGATGAGGTATATAACTACCTAATATAAATGATATATTATCTCCAGTGCTGACCCAAATGAGGGGATTTTTTGTGCAAGGGGCTAGGAAACAGGTAATACTCCAATGTCCTAAGTTGAGAATTTCTAATGGCCCCAGTTTGATAGAAAAAATAAGAAAAATATAGATTGAGAAGGACAACAAAAAGTAGAAAACAGGTCATTCTTCTGATGTCACCTGGAAGAGTAATGAAAAAGTATTAGGAAATGTGAGAAATATGTACCCTTTGGAACAGCATTCTACAGGCTGTGTTATGCATGCAACCCATATTTCCCATTTTTAGGCAACGTTTGGAATGAAGCAGAGAACTTCCTTCCCTGCTGCTTTCTCTGAATAGTAAATGAAGAATAAGTTAGAAAATAGAGGTAAAGCCCTTTGAAAACTAGTGGTACAGTGTCAGTGATGAAAGGATTTTGAATGAACAAATCTGGAAGGATATGCAAAACTTTTTCAGTTGTTACTGGAGAGGCAGAACCTGGGCAGCTGCAGAAGTGAGAGGGAAAGTCACTCAGATTTCAATGTACAAGTTTTTCATACATTTTCAATTTTCTACAAGTGAAATGTTTTTCTTGCTATTATTATGCAAAAACCCTGGCCTCCCAAATAGTGGAATGAAACAATCTTTTCAATTTGCTTTTATATCATGGGGTTACGAATCCAGAGAGGACACTGTGGCCGTGTTCAGTTGTGCTCTTTGATGACTGGTGCCTTAATGGTAAGACTCACTGGGGATGGCTTGGAAACATCTGGTTTCCTTCACCCAAGTTTGAGTGGAAGCTGGGTTTTGACTGTAAGCCTCTGTGAGGGGTTCCCTATGTATTTGTTACTATAGCGCCCCCTCTTCCCAGTACCAAATCTGTATTATGGGGTTACCATAATAAATTGCCACTAACTAGGTGGCTTAAACAACAGAAACTTATTCTGTCTCAGTTCTAGAGACAATAAATCCAAAATCAAGGTGTCAGAATTGACATGCCCTCTCTGAAGACTGGCTAGGAATCATTCATTGACTCTTCCAGGTTCTGGTGGCTCAACTATAAGCTCAGCCTCATTCTTCATATGTCCCGTGTGTCTCCATCTTCACCCAGCCTTCTTCTCTCTGTCACTTCTCTTATATGCACACTAGTCATATCAATTTATGGCCCACTGTTTCAGTTTGCTAAAGCTTCCAGAATGCAATATACCAAAAATGGGCAGGCTTTTACTATGGAATTTATAATTTTACAAATTTACAGTTATACGGACATGAAAATGTCCAAATTAAGCATCAGCTGGATAATTCCTTCTCTGAAGAAAGGCCACTAGCCTCCAGGGTTCCTGTCAGATAGCAAGGCACATGGCTGGAGTCTGCTGCTCCTTGAATACTGGGCTTCATTGCTTTCAGCTCATGTTCTCTCTGAGCTCTCTCTGGGTGTTTCTCTCTCTGAACTCTCTGGGATTTTTTCTGTCCTTTATCCTTTCATAAAAGACTCCAATAAGACCCACTTTGAATTGGGTGGGTCACATATCAATTGAAACAACCTAATCAAAAATTTCCACACACAATAGGTTGATGTTAAAAGAACATGGCCTTTTCTGATGTATGTAAGAGTTTCAAACCAGCACAACTACCTTAGTTCAGTAGACCTCATCTTAATGACACCTGCAATCTGCCGATATCCAAATGAGGTCACACAGGGAACCAAGGATTTCAAAACATAATTTTGAGAAACATAACATTCTGACATGGTGAAAATATGCCTTTGTCAAAACCCACAGAGCTGTACAAAATAAAGAGTAATTCTTCATTAACATGTATCAATAGTTCCCTTTAATTGTACACACATACCACACTAATGTGAGATGTTAATAGCAAGGGAAATTGCTGGGATGGGAGGGGGATGGTAGGGGAATATCTGGAAATTTTTGTCCTATCTGCTCAATTTTTTATATGAATCTGAAACTGCTCTAAATATGTCAACTTTCAGCAATCTTGCAGTATTTTCTTAGAAATCTTCTATTTCAGGTAATATTCAACAATAAACTAATATCTAAACATTAGCTTGAAATGCTGTCTACTATTAAGTGTAAACCAAACTTGAATGTAAATTCATCTTTAATTCTGTAGTTGGGGCACCTCTGATTGACTTAGTAACTTAAATGTTTCACACATCTTAAAGGAAGGAACATGGCTTACATGTTTTTTAGTGTTTTCCTGTATATGGCACATTGAATATACTACAGCCTTCATTGTTGAATCAAAATGATTGCACCTCCACAGTACACTCCATAGAACAGTTGTTTGGGGGATACATGAAGATGCTCAGTCTTCTTTGGCCAGAAGGTGGTTTTGATGCTGCTGACCAAATGGGAGTGGTGGGCAGTAGATTTTTCTGAGTGGGGGAAAATTTTCTTCTTTTATACTTGAGGCAATGACTGGGAAATGAATTGACAATGGAAATATCAGTTTACATCTTACTGACAGAGGAACTTAGGAAAACTTTTAGTAATTTATTTACAGTTCAAAATTGGATGCTCTCATTCACAAGCTGCCTGGGAGACCCATGTGAATCAAAGTTGGGTTTCAAGAAAATCTTGTAGTTTTATGTTCTGTTAAAACACTCAAAAGTCATATGTGAGAGCAAATACATTTATGTAGATGAGACAGCATAGGAAGGCAGCACAGCTTAGCAACTAGATGCACGGGTGCTGGTGCCTGAATGGCTGGGTTCAAACCTCATTAAGAGGGAACTCAAGGCAGGGAAAGTTATGTAATCTCTTGGTGCTCAATTTGCTGCACTATAATATGTAAATTTTAATAAGGCCTATTTGTTAGTGTATGTTATGAAATTAAAATGAGTAAATACAAGCAAATCCTTAAGGAAAATGGCAGGTATGTCATAAGGACTCTAGAAGAGTTCAGTTTCAAAGCTTGGTAGGAACAGGCAATACATTTTGTAGAGGTTGCCCCCAGAGAGGCTGCTTCATGGCTCCAGGACAAGGGAGGGTGTCAGGACACATGTGCTGTGCACTGTGATCTCCACATCAGCCCTGCATGGTCACAGTACTACTGAGTGTGCAATCCCAGGTAGAAAATGTAGACAGTTACATCACTTAGAAAATTCCAGGGTTTACAACTTACCTTCCAGGGGCTGTAACATATGCTGTCAGACTTCTCTATTACAGGGAAGAGATTGGCTCAAATTGTCATCCACCCTCCTGACTAAAAGTGAATCCCTTGACCCAAAATATGACACAGAATTCCCCCAAATGAGGTCCCTCTGAAGGGCCAAAGGATGTCCAAACTTTTGGCCCTACTACCCCAAGATATTCACACTGTCAGCTGCCTTGTGTGAGTCTTCCCATGGGTCACTCCCCCATCCCAAGTGATGAGAGTTCTGCTTGGCTCACAAGCTTGCTCAGTACAAAGGACAATGACAGCTATGCCGCTAATTAGCTTTGCCTTCAACTTACTATCCTGGAGGAGCACTGGCAGGAGAGAGGGTCCCTTCTCCACTCAGAGGACCCTCTATAGCCACAGCCTGGATACCCCACCCAGGAATTTCTTGAGCACCCACAGGCCCTATTTCCCTAAGGTACCATGTGCTCATCCACTAGGGGGCTGTCCCTTCTCACCACTCTCCAAGGCTTCACTCACTAACCTGTGTCCATATCACCCCTAGAAATCCCACCATAAAATCCCAGTTTCTCTCCTTTCTATTATCTGCATCCAGATGGCAAATATTTAGTGTGCGTTCTATCATCCATGTTCAGAAGAGTTTGCCCTGTAATTTGCCTTTCCTGCCAATCCTTTCCTGTGTTTGGTAACAATACTCTTATCTGAGGAAAGTATGTACCCTCTGTATTTATTCATTGGAACTGCTTGCAAAACATAGGTATTATTTCTCTCAATATTTAATAGAAATCAGTGGAAGCCACTGGGGCCTGGACATTTGTGAAAAATTTACTTTTCGTATTTCTTGTTTTATAATTGATGCTTAATTTATATATTCTATAGTTCATAAATAAAAGTATACAGGTAGGTGGCTTCTTGGGAATATAAACAAAGTATTGCTAACACCCTGATCAATGTAAAGAATATGTCCAGCCCCTGGCAGCCACTTATTTTCTGCTTCCCATCCTTACCCCCAGCAGTTACCAATATTCTGACCTTGATCACCATACTTAGATTTCTCTGTTTCTCACATTCTGTCAGACCCACTTGAGTCTGGCTGGATATTATGTCTGAGTATTCTCTGAATTTCAAGTTGTTGCTGACTAAATCAAAATTTGTTGTATGGAATGTCATATAACATTGTAAGGATATAGCACAATAAGTTTATTCCTTCTACATTTTATATGCTTTAGTGTTTCCCCAGAGGGGTACTCAGAATAATCCTGCTCTGAAGGAGGTCTTGCAGGTCTTTCAGTGGACTCATTCAGGCCACAGGATATATGTACCAGGAATGGGGTTGCAGGGTCACAGGTGCATGTAACTGTAACCCACACTGGAAAACTGTGTCCCAGAGTGGCTGAAACAGTGTGCCCCCCACAGCATTATGGGAGAGTTACAGCTTCTCCACATTCACACCCACCCTTGGTGTTGTTCATCCTTACAACCAGTTGATTCTGGTGGGTGCAAGAGACTCCCCCATTCTACAGGAAAAACAAGACTCATGAGTAGATCTTGCACAATCAACATATTGTTCAGGTGACACCCATACCATGGATATGTTAGACTTGAGACACAGATCCTATATTTTTATTCATCTCCTTTATAGGTCTTAAAAATCTCATACAAAGTTCGGAGAATGAGACTTTTCAAGCTAATGTAATTGCATTTGTAGGCTGGCAATAGCCTGAGATGAAAGAAAGCTATCTGCACTTTTTACCATGGGATAGGTTTTTAATTAACACTCTTAAACCATGGAACCAAAGTAATCCCAATCAGATCTTCAACATCTGATAAAATTGCATGTATTTATGTAAGAATAGAAAATCCACTAATAAAGGATTTTTAAAATGAAGCCTTTGATTTAAGCTCAGCATTTATCTCGCTTTTATAGTCGTGCTTCCTAACCAATGAAACACCTTAAAATTTTAGTGTGTGTTATTATGGATAACATATAAAAAAAGTCAACATCAATTTATGATGTAAAACAAAGAAAAATATGAGTTGTTATTTACAATGCCGATAACAGGACAAAAAGTAAAAGAAAAGACAGGCAAATGAAAGCATGGGGAAAGAAATGTGAGATGGATTCCTTGACTTTCCTGTAAAGCATCCTAAAATGACAAGAAATAATCAATCTAAACATGACTAAATACTAAAATATAAATTATAACAAAAAGTCCCATAACTCCACCTGCTTATTTGTAGCACAGCCTAAATGCCAGCATCTTCTTCCAAGACCATACCACCTTCCACAGATCATTTATGCTGCCTCTGCATTTGCCATCTCTTCTGTGAGAATTTACAATCCATTGAGGGACTGGATTGAATTATAGGCATGATATTTTGTTGTGTCTATATTCAATATGTGATTCAATATTGAAAAGTTGAAATATTGAAATCGTATCATTTAAAAATAACAACTATTTTTCATGTTGTATTTTCCTTCTTGACTTTCTTTTTTATTCCATGTGTTTATTCATTGAAGTAGGTGCCTCTCCATGTTCGCACTAAAAAGCCACATTGGAGAGTTCAGTAAGGAGAGCTTGCATGCACTGAGGAAATTTACAGGTCTTTTGGTCTCTGACCTAAGAGCACAGGACTGTTCAAAAATGTTGACACCTGCTAGTATACCAGGGAAAATTTGAGTTCTAACCAGCTGCTGTATGTAAATCCTGTAACTAGCAAAATTAGAGCATTTGTAGGGTTCATGGCAATAATGTTATAAAATACATGAAAGTGTTTCCCCAATTCTTATCAGATATTGGCCAGGCATGTTAACAGATTGTGCCAGTTTGAATGTATTATGTCCCCCAGAAAAAGCCATATTCTTTGATGCAATCTTGTGGGGCAAGCATAATAGTGGGGATTAAGTTGGACCGTTTGGATTAGGTTGTTTGCATGGAGATGTGCCCCACCCAGCTGTGGGTGGTGACTCTGGTGGGATACTCCCATGGAGGCATGGCCCCACCCATTCAGGGTGGGCCTTGATCAGTGGAGCCATATAAATGAGCTGGCTCAAGGAGATGGAACTCAGTGCAGCTGTGAGTGATGTTTTGGAGAGGAGCAAGCTTGCTAGAGAGGAACGTCCTGGGAGAAAGCCATTTTGAAACCAGAACTTTGGAGCAGATGCCAGCCATGTGCCTTCCCAGCTAACAGAGGTTTTCCGGATGCCATTTGCCATCCTCCAGTGAAGGTACCTGATTACTGATGTGTTACCTTGGACACTTTATGGCCTTAAGACTGTAACTGTATAGCCAAATAAACCCCCTTTTTATAAAAGCCAATCCATCTCTGGTGTTTTGCATTCTGCAGCATTAGCAAACTAGAACACGGATATTGACCTTATCGTCCTAAGTGGTGAATTTGAACACTTAGATCTATGGCTCACCAGAAGCAAGTGAAAATTGCAATAAGATGCACTGATAGTTGACATGGATTATGTCACACTGATATTATCTTATAGCCATGGCAGTCTTTGGGAAATCTGTAGATCTGGGAAATCTCAGGAACTTGCATGGATCTCCTATTGTCTAGGTTTCCCATGTACATTGTCTAATAGTCTCATTTCTGAGTTTTAAGTGCAGGTTCAGAATAACAGCATTGAGGCCACACTCCTGGTTACATTTCTTGGCTGTAAGGCATAGGAGCTGGTGAGATTGTTGGCATGTGTCTCTGTGCCTTGGTTTTTCAATCTGAGGTGTGTATGGTAAACACACCCACCACATATGACTAATGAGGATTGAATGAATTACTATGTGTAAATTGTGCAGTCCTTAGATGGGATTGTTTTCTTGGCATCGTTGACAGTGATGATTGTCCTGTTAAAAAAGGAATGTCATCTATGAGATATAAGTACAATCACTCATGTGCACACAATAATGCACATACTCAGATTGCCAATCACACCCTTAACACCAATTAATGCTAATCCACACTGCAAGGGAACCGAGCTGCTTCCAGGGACTCTAGAAACATCAAACTTCTTTTCCTGTAAGTAAGTTTCTCTCACCTTATGCCCAATTCTCATTCCTACATAGAATTGGGAGTTGCCATTTCTCTACACATTAAAGCCATTAGGGAAACCCAGTCATATTCATCTAGATTTCTTTCATCAGCAAGTTAGTGATTCCAGAATATGCACCTTTTCCTCTTGTTCTTAAGGCAATCTGTAATGAAGGAAAACAAGTGGTGTGAGGATCGGATTATGCTGTGAAGTCTTTGCACAGGTCTTTTGCTCTGTTGGTTACTCTAGGAAACCAGATATGAAACCATGATTGAGTCAAAGAATACAAAGGGAAGAGGAGAGGACACCACTTGGAAAATTGTGAACTTTCCTAGAGGATATTTCTTTCTATTCTTTTTGGTGTGCAGTTTCAAAATTCCTAATCCAAGCAGCAAAAATTACCACTGAGGATAAAGGACTTCTACCCTAGGATCTCTCACCTGATACTGCCAACATTGAATGCTCTTCTAGAAATAGGTCATAGTTTTGACCCAGTTCCCCCACCCATGGGTAGAAAGTACCTAAATTCTATGATCACCCTGATCAGGGTTTCAAATCTGAACTAGAGTGACATGGAAAGAAACCAATAAATCAATTCAACTATCTTAAAGAAAGGCAAACTTACCTTGGCATTTGGTTGGTTCTCTTCTACTGGAGCATCAGGTAGTTTTTCCAGTGGGTCTGCTGGGGGAGCTGGGAGGACAAAGAGTAACTGTCAGTATATTGGTTGTGCTTCTCATAAGTTACTCAGGGAACATTGCTTGACTAAAACAAGGGTCCTCTGTTTATGGATGTTGTTGGTTGACAAGCATGATTTGAATTGCTGATGGGCCATCCACATCATAAATTTTATTTATTACTCTTCTAATCTATATATATTTCCTGTTTTTCTGTGTGTGTAACCCTCTACAAACTTGGTTATCTATCAAAATAGATATGGTCATTGGGAGGAGAATGAGGGGTGCAGGACATAAGAAATACTAAATTTTTCTCAATGGAGATTCATTGTAAGGCAACCAGCTGCATAGGACAGTAAAAAATATAAAGTGTAACAGCAAACTATAAAATACATCTAAAACCCTACATGACAAACTGGAGAAGAGAAACTGAGAAAAGGTGAGACATACTTTGTGTAAAGGTAACAAGCCCATTTGGGGGGATTGAATTAATTAGGCAGGTCCATATGAGCATCCCTCTCAGGCAGCAATTGACATTTCCCATCTCTATAGACTGTAGGAACAATGCTCAGAGTTTCTCTTTTTACTGCAACTTTGAATTTCTCTGGGTACAGAGTGACAGAACCATGAGTCATATATGCATCTTGACATAACTATGGTGATGGGTCATCACAGAGTTTTCAGAGTGAATCCATTCTCCACTTTATGAGGTCCAACTGCTGCAGTGTAGATATGTGGCTTTACATGGACAAGTGCGTCATTTAAGAGTAAACATTTTGTTTTAAAACTGAGTCCCATACCCATACATTACTTTTTGTTTTTGAACCAAGTTATATGAGGAAAAATGAGCATCCCAACCCCTGACCCCAAATATAGTTAGTAATGAGATGCCAAAGTGAAGAGAAAGAAGACTACAGGTTGGAATATTTAGAGTTTTCATTTTTGATAAGAAATACCACCTGTATTACTTAGGGTTCTCTGGGGAAACAGAACCAACAAGAGAAATACGTGAAAGATTTTATAAAAGTGTCTCTCACAACTGTGGGGATGCATGAGTCCAAATTCTATAGGGCAGGCAGCAAACTGGCAACTGTGATGAAGGTATTTGATGAACAACTTAGGAAACGCTTCACTGGTAGCTGAAGAAGTGGTGAAGTTCTCTCTTTCTCCCTTAAAAGTCTTAAACTGATTGGATTAAATCCAGGTGATTGAATTCTCTCATTGAGGAAGATAACACCCTTCATTGATGTAATCAGTCACAGCTGCAGCCAATTGGATGATGATTTATTAAACCAGCCTTCTGGTTTACTACCCAGCCACAAATATCCTTTCAGTAATGGTTAGGCCAGTGTTTGCCTGACCAGACACCTAGACTCCATCACCTGGCCAAGTTGACACATGAACCTATCACACCACTCTTTAGCCATTTCTACAATTCCTGATTCACAGAAAAGTTATAGAGGAAATAATTTAAAATGTTTTCTGGATTAGACAAAAAAAAGCTGAAATATAAATTCAGTTTTGAAAAGTGATATTTTTCTCTCCAAGAATACAATGATCAATTATATGTATACTTCTCTAATTGTCTCTTTATAGTACCTAATTTTTCTCCTTATTCAACTAAGTCTGTGCACTGAGCTGCCTCTCAATCTCTGTGAATTCACAAGGGCTCCATCATTGTGCCTGCCAAATGCTGGCTACTCATTGAATAGTTAAGAAAATAATCACTGTGTTTTCACCACTGCATTCCTGTGGGTGGTGAGGATATTGAAAAAATAGGTAATTAGGGTAGAGTTAGAATTAGTTGTGGTCCCTCATTCATTGGTTGACTCCCAATTACATATATTTTTATTTTCTGTTTACAAAAACTACCTGTATGAAGGGATATGAGCTACACCTCCCCCACCAATGAATGGAAAATTTGAAAATTTTAAAATAAGATGAGAGTACTGCAATCTATGAAACAAAGTAGGTACCCCTCATGGTTTAAAATGCTCCTAAAAATGACCATCTTTGTGGATTCACCCCAAATTTCCAGAACCAATAAATAAAAAGCCATTGGTGAGACATCAAAACTTTCACTAATACAGTTGTTGTCCTATGTTTTCCAGTGATTATCCAAATAAATGTGGTGGTTGAGTGGGTTCAGAGAAAAAATTGATAATATTTTATTGCCTAAACAGAGAATTTCAGATATCCCCCATCTTCACAGAAAATTATAGATACCTGTCTATTTATCTTGATATATATATATATATATGGAGGGCAGCACCAGGGGCTGGAGAGATAGGCCTGTGTCAGGGACTTGGTCAACACCAGGAAGGCTGGTGCCTTGCTGTTTATGGATCTGGGCAGTAACTGATATATTTAGTAAAGGGAAGTGGAATTGTCAGGCTCTGATCCACACACCCTTCATGCAGGGAGGACAGAGGATGGGTCTAGGACAGGATGGCAGCAAGCAGGGATAGCAGAGGTCTGAGGGATAGGACAGATCTGAGGGACAGGGAGGTTTCACTCTCCAACTCCCAGCTCCACAGTGAGACTGAGGTGTGCTCCAATGAAAGTGGAGAGCAAATTGAGACTCTGGACATTTTAGAATAATAGTTTGCAGGCAGTAGTATCTTCATCCTTTTTCTGTGTTCAAAACCAAGGGAAGGAATGGATTTGATGTGAACAGCCTCCTGCTGTTTCAAAACCATCCTCACTGAATTGAAGAAAATGTTGCTATTAAGGTGATTGAGCTGTGAAACTTTTACACAGGGACTTCTGTGATGTGTAAGTGCTTTTATAAGGAAAGGAAATGTTATTTCTCTTCTTTACGTTATATATATATACACATATATATACACACACACATATATACATCCATACCATTTAACTATTTTAAGCACAATTATATCCACAACATTGTGCTACCGTTACCAACAAGCACTACCAAAAAATACTTTGTCACCCCACACAGAAACTCTTGACCCATTAAACAAAATTTCCAGTCTCAGCACCCAAGAACCCCAACAATAAGATTTCCAATGTCCTGGGAGACAGTGAAGAAAGTGCACCAAGGAGCATCAAGTGTATTAAAATTGCAGCTGGGTCTGGGGAGGGGCAAGATGGCAGACTGGTGAGCTGTATATTTTAGTTACTCCTCCAGGAAAGTAGGTACAAAGCCAGGAACTGCGTGGACTGGACACCACAGAGCAATCTGTCTTTGGGCATACTTCATACAACACTCATGAAAATGTCAAACTGCTGAGATCAGCGAAATCTGTAAGTTTTTGCGGCCAGGGGACCCGCGCCCCTCCCTGCCAGGCTCAGTCCCATGGGAGGAGGGGCTGTCAGCTCCGGGAAGGAGAAGGGAGAACTGCAGTGGCAGCCCTTATCGGAAACTCATTCTACTGATCCAGACTCCAACCATAGATAGACTGAGACCAGACACCAGAGAATCTGAGAGCAGCCAGCCCAGCAGAGAGGAGACAGGCATAGGAAAAAAAAAACAACACGACAAACTCCAAAATAAAAGCAGAGGATTTTTGGAGTTCTGGTGAACACAGAAAGGGGAAGGGTGGAGCTCAGGCCTTGAGGCGCATACGCAAATCCCGAAGAAAAGCTGATCTCTCTGCCCTGTGGACCTTTCCTTAATGGCCCTGGTTGCTTTGTCTATTAGCATTTCAATAACCCATTAGATCTCTGAGGAGGGCCCTTTTTTTTTTTTTTTTTTTTAAATCCTTTTTTCTTTTTCTAAAACAATTACTCTAAGAAGCCCAATACAGAAAGCTTCAAAGACTTTCAATTTGGGCACGTCAAGTCAAGAGCAGAACTAAGAGAGCTCTGAGACAAAAGGCAATAATCCAGTGGCTGAGAAAATTCACTAAACACCACAACTTCCCAAGAAAAGGGGGGTGTCCGCTCACAGCCACCATCCTGGTGGACAGGAAACACTCCTGCCCATCGCCAGCCCCATAGCCCAGAGCTGCCCCAGACAACCCAGTGTGACGGAAGTGCTTCAAATAACAGGCACACACCACAAAACTGGGCGTGGACATTAGCCTTCCCTGCAACCTCAGCTGATTGTCCCAGAGTTGGGAAGGTGGAGCAGTGTGAATTAACAAAGCCCCATTCAGCCATCATTTGAGCAGACTGGGAGCCTCCCTACACAGCCCAGCAGCCCAGAACTGCCCTGGGGGGACGGCACTCACCTGTGACATAGCACAGTCATCCCTCAACAGAGGACCCGGGGTGCACAGCCTGGAAGAGGGGCCCACTTGCAAGTCTCAGGAGCCATACACCAATACCAAGGACTTGTGGGTCAGTGGCAGAGACAAACTGTGGCAGGACTGAACTGAAGGATTAGACTATTGCAGCAGCTTTAAAACTCTAGGATCACCAGGGAGATTTGATTGTTAGGGCCACCCCCCCTCCCCGACTGCCCAGAAACACGCCCCACATACAGGGCAGGCAACACCAACTACACACGCAAGCTTGGTACACCAATTGGGCCCCACAAGACTCACTCCCCCACTCACCAAAAAGGCTAAGCAGGGGAGAACTGGCTTGTGGAGGACAGGTGGCTCGTGGACGCCACCTACTGCTTAGTTAGAGAAAGTGTACTCCACGAAGCTGTAGATCTAATAAATTAGAGATAAGGACTTCAATAGGTCTACAAACCCTAAAAGAACCCTATCAAGTTCAGCAAATGCCACGAGGCCAAAAACAACAGAAAATTATAAAGCATATGAAAAAACCAGACGATATGGATAACCCAAGCCCAAGCACCCAAATCAAAAGACCAGAAGAGACACAGCACCTAGAGTAGCTACTCAAAGAACTAAAGATGAACAATGAGACCATAGTACGGGATATAAAGGAAATCAAGAAGACTCTAGAAGAGCATAAAGAAGACATTGCAAGACTAAATAAAAAAATGGATGATCTTATGGAAATTAAAGAAACTGTTGACCAAATTAAAAAGATTCTGGACACTCATAGTACAAGACTAGAGGAAGTTGAACAACGAATCAGTGACCTGGAAGATGACAGAATGGAAAATGAAAGCATAAAAGAAAGAATGGGGAAAAAAATTGAAAAAATCGAAATGGACCTCAGGGATATGATAGATAATATGAAACATCCAAATATAAGACTCATTGGTGTCCCAGAAGGGGAAGAAAAGGGTAAAGGTCTAGGAAGAGTATTCAAAGAAATTGTTGGGGAAAACTTCCCAAATCTTCTAAACAACATAAATACACAAATCATAAATGCTCAGCGAACTCCAAATAGAATAAATCCAAATAAACCCACTCCGAGACATATACTGATCACACTGTCAAACACAGAAGAGAAGGAGCAAGTTCTGAAAGCAGCAAGAGAAAAGCAATTCACCACATACAAAGGAAACAGCATAAGATTAAGTAGTGACTACTCAGCAGCCACCATGGAGGCAAGAAGGCAGTGGCACGATATATTTAAAATTCTGAGTGAAAAAAATTTCCAGCCAAGAATACTTTATCCAGCAAAGCTCTCCTTCAAATTTGAGGGAGAGCTTAAATTTTTCATTGACAAACAAATGCTGAGAGAATTTGCTAACAAGAGACCTGCCT
>NW_023637655.1:0-27437 GCF_015220235.1 Choloepus didactylus | reverse complement strand
AACAACATAAATGTCCTTGAAGGGAGGACTGGTCTGTGATAGATCCATACGATGAAACATGTAATTTGCAAAAAAAAAAAAAAAAAAAACAAAAAAACAAACAAACAAAAAAAACATATATAACTGTGGAGTAGCATCTTCAAAATTTAAAGTGGAAAGCAACTTCAAGAGAGTAGTGTAGTAGACTACTCAGTATGCATATATGTAAATTCATTTGCTTGTATGAGTGTTAACTATTTTTGGAAGAACTTAACAAGAAACTGATGATCTGTCTCTGGGGAGAGGAAATGAGTGGCTGGGAAATGGGAGCAGGAGGAATTTTCACTGTAAATCCTTACTTTTTGGGATTTCTAGCTACATGGACAGTTTTAAAAATGAATTTAAAATTATAAAAAAGTATGCATTCATGAGCCTTCCTTCTTTCCCACATAATTTTCAATCTTTTATCAATCAACAAATTAAGCAGCATTTAGAAATTAAGGTTATGTATCTTATGAGTAAAAGTGAAAAAAATTTTAAATGCCGTTCTTGATACTACACTTCTCAATTTGCAGAAGTTCCTTTTTGAAACTATGCAAGTATTTGTACAGGGCCCACATTAATGCCTGGTATGTTCTAAAAGAGCTTCAGTAAACTTCTCAGGAACCACAACTACTTCTAGTGGATGTACTTTTGGCATTGTGACCCATGACTTCATTGTGAACCCTTGAAGTTGGAACATAACCTGGCCATACACTGCTATTTTTCCTAACACTGATCATAAACAGCTCTATTATGGGAAGCAAACCACAATGACTTAAAATCAGTCTTCTGTAAACTTTCAAATTTATTTCCCCCCCCTTAAAATAAAGCATGTTTTGTGTGTGGCTGTTTTAAACAGTAAGCTTAGTAGAAGAAAAAATGTAAAAAAGATGAATGTTAAGGTTTTGTTCAATCAATGAAAACAAGTCCCCTTTATTTCCTACTCATAATGCCAAAAAAACAGAATCAATTTCTAGCACTCATTCTCAGCCTTAGCTGGAAGGGACATCTTTCTTTTTGTAATGTTCATTGTAGCGACATATATAAAACTCAAAATTTCCAAGTGTGAATTCAGTAGTATTAATTACTTACATAATATTGTGCTACCATCAACAATATCCATTACACCAACATTTTCATCACTTCAAACAGCAACTCTGCACCATTAAACAATAACTCCATTTTTTCACCCCCAATTCCTGGCTCCTGGTACCACCATAATCTACTATTGTCTAAGAAAATCTTAGGTATTCTAGGTATTTCATATAAATGAGATCACACACTATTTTCTTTTTCTGTCTGCTGAATATTAAGTTTCATATTCAAAACAATAAAGCCTTAATTTCTACAGAATATATAACTGAGATTTGTACTTTTAAAAACACACATAAGAAAAATGTAGTATATGCAAAAAAAGTTATAATATAGATATTTCTGATTTCAGCATTTGAAACTTATGAGCTTTTCCCAATACTGAAAGACAAAAAAGCAGAAAACCCAAATAAAAATATGAACTTCACAAACAGTATTAAAAATTTTTCTAAGCATTTACAAATTCACAACTTAATTTTATAGTAAATACAAACAACTTACATGTGTCAAATGAGTTATCAGCAATATTGTTTCTCACAGTTACCTTACCATCTACCAATTGAAATATGAAGAGCTTTTATTACTCCTGAAAGTAACCTGAAATGAAATAAAAAGGATGAATGTACTTTAAATCTAGAAAAATATTCATTGCAATAGTGCCTAACAAATTTTAATGAAAGATTCAGAATTGTGTTTGGGGTGTATTACAATTTCCAATGGTCAGATAATAAAAAAGGAAGACATAAACTTTGTTCCTGATCTCCGTAAGATGCAAGAAATTTTAATATCAACTTGGAGAGGAGTCCAAAAGACTGTGCTGAAAGAATTTCCATCCACACTTGGACAACCCAAGCAGATCTTCCTAGTTTTTAAGAATGTCGTTATTATATAGCACTTTATCACAAAGAATACCAAAACCTGAAAATTTCAGTAGTAACCACACTGCATGTTGTAATATTCATTTCCATTTTGTGTGAATACAATATAAATTCTTAGATCTGGCTTCCTGATATGGAACACAGGTTAACTCTTATGGGTATATGCTGCCCATTAAAAACACAGAGCAGCAAACTAGGGAACCTCACTTTAAACACAGATATTTAAAAGTGGTGGACTAACCTTATTAAATCACATATTAAATTATTTAAGATGGAAAAGAGGTAAATGTGTTAAAATGTCATTCCCTGCCATCGAACCTGAAGTCTGGGTTTCTGGATCCCTCCAATCCTAGTGCAAACCTGGAATTGTTTTGGGGTCATACCTAAGTGTCTGTTTCCAGTTTGCATGTGAAAAACCCCTAAATGTGTTTCTTAAAGAAAACAAAATTTCACTTCTCATTATTAATTATGTTAATAGGCCTTACTATAGCATTTCCCAAATAACCTGTCTCAGCAACAACTCTGTCTTCTGAAACATAGAATGGATCACTGTTATATAAGTCCTGATCCCTATAGATGATAAATATCAAAAGTCAATATAAAATATTCTAATCAACTAAAGTGCATGTCAAAGAACAGATGCAATTTATTGGTAACAACCAGATATCAATTAGCAAAGAAATATAACAAATACTTTAAATATCCTCCCACATTGATTTCCATACATCTATTGAAATTCTTTTAGAGAAGCTCTCTGAGTAATTTCAATTTTTAGGTTTACTGCTGATTTAGCCAAATGTTTAAAACTATGCATTGTGGTACTTCTGGGAAAACAGTGATGGTAGTTTTGTAATAAGGGCAAAAAAACAGCAATCAAATCATGACCTAATATAATCCAGGCATTCACTTTGAAAATAACAACAAAAAATCAAAACATGGTTATACTTTAGTAATAAGTTATTTTTAATAATTAACAAATCAAAACAGTTTTCAGTGAAAATTGTTAAAAATAAACAAAGTTTAAATTTCTGAGATTAGTGAATAATATCAAAGGCAAAATGTTTCTAAATCAGAGTTTATTTTATCATTTCATTAAATGAAAAATTCAGCTTCTTACCAGACAACAGCTAAATTGGAGTGCAAATGTAAACTATGAGGAATCCAGGAGTACCTGGCTCTCCAGTACTGAAGAACTTCCTGCTGTTCCAGCCAGCTCCAGTCTTCTGCTTCACCTACTGGAAAGAAATTAGAAACAAGTATACTTGGTGAAGTTTACCCACAAAATTACCTGGACTATAGCTCTATTCAAATATACAACTGAAAATACTTGCTAAAATAACAAGCTAAAAGACATTTATATACACAATAATGTATTTAAACCATATATATTGATAAAAACAAATGTACAGAGGCGGGGCAAGATGGCAGAGTGGTGAGGAGCAGAATTTCGTCTCTCTCCCGTAGAGCAGCTGGCAGTTACCCAATGTAAGAAAGGAATAAGTTTCGTTTTCACATAGAGACAGCATGGAATAAGGGAAATGGAGGCAAAACCAGTTTAAAGAAGCCCCAGACAAAGAGAAGAGAGAATCTGCCTGATGTAAAGAGACATGAGGTAGTATCAGAGGCGGGAACTCACAGCAAAAAAATAAAAATTTGGGGGGGGATTGGCTAATCAGTTCAAAATCTCAATAATGAGCTAGTTGGCTCTCTGGGATTGGCTGTACAAATTAAAATCTCAAAAGATGAATTAGTTAGTGTTCTCTGATAGGCTGTAACCTCTGTAGTACCCAGTCAATGGGGAAACAGGGGAGGGACTTGCGAATTAGGAGTAGGAGATTTAAAGATCACCATTCTCTTCCTCCGGTGCGCCAGCCTTCCGCGTGTTTGGCTGGACGCCCCATCTTGCAAGATCGTAAATAAATTCTTTTCTCCTCCAGAACCGAGAGAGCGTTTATTCCCTTACAGGTACCACTTTATTTCCGACAACTTGGGGGCTCGTCCGGGATCCAAAGCTTCGGAGGGGGACCCCCGAGGTGGACAAAGGGAAGGCGCACCCCGCTGATTGAGCGGTCTTGGACTCCGCCATTGGGGGCCCATCTCCGGCAGCTAAAGGGCCTGAGACCAGATGCTTGGATCTGCCGGTTGTGGATGAGAAAAGGGGGAAAAGGCTTGCCTCTGTTTGACCAGGCAACTCCGTGCACGGACCAAGTTAAGGAAAGTAATATATTGCCTTGGTGGTCGGGAATTCCTGATGAGTCTGGAGCTGCTTGTGTGTGACTGAGACGTGCGACATACTGCACGAAATGAGTGAGGAGTCTCAATCTGCGGTTCCCTTCTCCCGCAAGGGAAAGGGCCAGAGACAGATGAAGCAAAAGGAACTGAGAGAAAGAAGCCCAGACAAGACTCAGGATGGGAAATAGAGGCAGTTGGCCGGCCGGGGAAGAAGAAAAGGGGGCACCTATAGAGTCCCTCGGGGACATCCCTCCAGATAGCCCACTAGGTAGGATGTTAAAATATTGGACCGATAGCGATTGGACCAAGGGAAAGGACAAAAAGAAAATGATTAAATATTGTTGTTACATTTGGACTGAAGAAAGCATTTCACCGCCAGACGTATTCTGGCCAAAGTATGGGACAGAGGAGGACTGGCTCTGTGCCAACCTTGTAATTTATGTTAATGAGAAGAAACCCTTTTCTAAGGAGGAGTCTGATTATGCCACGTGCTGGGTAAAGAACAAAAAACTCCCCTTTACCCTGTGAAAGATAAAAACCCAAACTTGGAAGATGAATTGGTAGAATCTAAACCCTGGGACCCCTTATTAAGCCTTCTTCCTCCCTACTATTCCCCTCCTCCCCCAGGGCAGAGATTGTTAGCGTCTGAGGACCTAGTAAGGTCCACACAGGTTCCAGGGGAATCAGGAGGCCCATCGGCGCCAACTGCCCCACCAGATATGACCCATCAATAGTTGAGGAAAGAATTAACACAGTGCAAAAAGGATGTACAGAATTTTCCATTTCCAAAAACTCTTGAAGGAAAGAGAGTAAGGGAACATCACCCCGTTAAATCCCTTTACCCCTTGAGGGAGGTGCCTATGGGGCCAAAGGAAGTCGGGTATGTAAATGCCCCATTAACGAGTGCAGAAGTAAGAAATTTTAAGAAGGAGATGAAATCGCTAATAGAGGACCCAATGGGGCTGGCTGAGCAAATAGATCAGTTCCTAGGCTCTAGCCTATACACTTGGTCTGAACTTATGTCCATATTAAACATCCTCTTTACAAAAGAGGAGAGAGGAATGATAAGAGGGGCTGCTATGAAAGAATGGGAAAGGCAACACCCACCAGGGCAAGGGGTGATGGCAGCAGAGCAAAAATTTCCAAATACTGACCCTGATTGGGATAATAATGATAAAGAGGATAGGGCACAAATGAAGGATCTCAGAGACCTCATTGTAGAGGGAATAAAATTGGCAGTACCCAAATCTCAAAATTTGGATAAGGCCTTTGAGGTAAATCAAGAGAAAGATGAGTCTCCCTCTGCTTATCTACAAAGATTGAGAGAACAAGTAAGGAAATATTCAGGTATGGATCCTGAAGACCCTGTAGCCCAGGGAATGTTAAAGGTCAGCTATGTGAAGGGATCTTGGCCTGATATTCAGAAAAAGATTCAGAAAATAGATGGATGGATGAATAAGCCATTGGAGGAGTTATTAAGGGAAGCCCAGAAAGTATTTGTAAGAAGGGAGGACAAAAAACAAAAGCAGCAGGCTAAAGTCATGATAGCCACTGTTGACCACTTGGTCAAGAAAAGATTAGAAACAGGAAATGGGGGATGCAGACAGAGGCGAGATAGGGGAGGGGGCTGGGCTGATTTAAAAAAAGGAGCAAGGAAAATGCAGAACTCTGCAGGGTGTTATCATTGTGAAAAGCCTGGCCATCTCAAAAGGGAGTGCCCAGACTTACAGAAGGAGAGTCGAGTTATACCGCTAATGAATTTTGAAGACTAGGAGAGTCAGAGGCTCCTCATCTCAGAAGCCCACCGGGAGCCTTTAGTAAATTTAAAGGTGGGCCCATATCAAGAGGAAATTACATTCTTGGTAGACACTGGAGCAGCTTGCTCCTCTGTAAATCATCTTCCAAAGGGGGCCAGGCTCTCTGGCAGTTCCCTCACCATCACAGGGGTAAAAGGGGAGGGATTTAAAGTTCCCATTCTTGAACCTACTAACATTTGTTGGGAAAATAATCAAATCATAGCTCCCTTGTTGCACATCCCAGAAGCTGGGAGTAATTTATTAGGAAGAGACCTAATAATACCTATGGGACTGGATTTAGAGGTAAGGAATGGACGGATTGAGGTTTTGGCCCTGCTCACTGAAGAAGATGAAAAAGACATTAGGGAGGAGGTATGGGTAAAAGAAGGAAACAGGGGAGGGTTGCAAATTCCCCCAATTAAAATCAAGTTTAAAAAAGGAAGGGGAGTCGTTGTGCCAGAAACAATATCCTATTCCTCTTAAAGGAAGACAGGGACTCCAACCCATCATTAAGGGTCTCCTTCGAGATGGACTCTTGGAACCTGTATGTCCTCTTTTAATACTCCCATTCTCCCCATTCAGAAACCAGAAGGTAGCTGGAGAATGGTGCAGGATCTAAGGGCCATTAATAAAATTGTCCAGGTTCGACACCCTGTAGTTCCTAATCCTTACACTCTCCTGAGTAAAATTCCCTTCCATCATAAGTGGTTTAGTGTAGTAGATTTAAAGGATGCCTTCTGGGCCTGTCCCCTTGATCCAGAAAGTAGAGACCTGTTTGCCTTTGAGTGGGAAGATCCCTTCAATGGGTGTGAAAGCAGCAATACAGATGGACGGTCTTACCTCAGGGTTTCATGGAGTCCCCCAATCTCTTTGGGCAAGAGTTAGAGAGGGTACTGGAAAAATTTCCAGTCCCACCTGAAATCACCCTTCTGCAATATGTAGATGATCTATTAATATCAGGTAAAGAAAGGCAAGTGGTGGCTCAAGCTACAAAAATCTACTGAACTTTTTAGGGGAACAAGGATAAGGGTATCTAAAAGTAAACTGCAATTTGTAGCAAGGGAAGTTAAGTACCTAGGCCACCTCATAAGTGAAGGAAAAAGAAAAATCCATCCAGAAAGAATCCAGGGCCATAGTAGAGTTGCCTCTTCCTCAAACAAAAAGAGAGCTAAGAAAATTCCTGGGATTGGTATGGGTACTGTAGATTGTGTATAGATTCTTTTGCATCTCGAACTAAAGAGCTATACCAAAAATTACTAGAGGAAGAGCGGACAAGATAGAATGGGAGGAAGTGGAAATAAAGGCATTAATTGAACTCAAGCAGGCACTGGTGCAAGCTCCTGTTCTAGCACTTCCTTCCCTCAAAAACCCTTTCACCTGTTTGTTACAGTAGATAAGGGAACAGCTTTGGGGGTCCTAACCCAAATCTGGGGAGGCCAAAGAAAGCCGGTGGCTTTCCTTTCGAAGGTTTTAGATCCAGTCTCTAGGGGGTGGCCTGGGTGTGTTCAAGCCATTGCAGCAACTGCCCTTTTAGTAGAAGAAAGCAGGAAATTAACCTTTGGAGGGGCATTAGTAGTTAGTACTCCTCATCAAGTGAGAACTATTCTGTCTCAAAGGGCAGGGAAATGGTAACTGATTCTCGAATCTTAAAATATGAAGTAATCCTAATGGAAAAAGATGCTTTGGTCTTAACAACAGATCATAGCCTAAACCCGGCCTCCTTCCTCTGGAAGGGGCCTGAGCAAGTAGAGACCCCTGAGCATGACTGTTTAGACCTAATTGAATACCAAACTCGGGTCCGACCTGACCTAAGGGATCTTCCCCTGCACTCAGGGGAAAGACTGTTCATAGATGGATCCTCCAAAGTCTTAGAAGGAGAAAGGCACAATGGCTATGCAGTGTAGATGGGATAACTTGTGAAGTAAAAGAAGCTAGCCGATTGCCCCAATAAGTGGTCAGCTCAAACTTGTGAATTGTATGCACTAAATCAACCCCTCAAATTATTAGAAGGAAAGGATGATACAATATACACTGACTCTAAGTATGCCTTTGGGGTAGTCCACACTTTTGGAAAGATCTGGGAAAGAAAGGGGATTAATCAATAGCAAAGGAAAAGAACTGGTTCATGGGGAATTGGTGAAACAAGTATTAACCAATCTACTCTTACCTAGAGAAATATCAGTGGTGCATATAAATGGACACTAGAAGGGACCTACTTTTGAGGCAAAAAGCAATAGGTTGGCTGATGAAAAGGCTAAGGAGGACTCTCTCTACCCCCCTTTAAAAATAATGGTCCTAATACCCTCTATCCCTAAGGAATTTGGGGTCCCTACATTCTCTGCCAAAGAAGTAAAAGAGTTGAAACAGTTAGGAGCAACCTTAAATGATCAGGGAAAATGGTTTTCTCCCAGAAGGCAGACAAATGTTAAATAAACAAATAATGAGGGAAATATTAGCAGTCCTACACCAGGGGAGTCATTGGGGGGTACAAGCCATGTGTGATGTAGTACTTAAACAATTTGGATGTGTAGGCCTTTATACAGTTGCTAAACAAATCTGTGAGCAGTGCATAATTTGTCAAAAAATTAATAAAAATGTTTTAAGAAAACAGGTACAAGGGGGAAGAGAGCCAGGCCTGAGACCATTCCAGAGCATTCAAGTTGATTATACTGAAATTCCACCAATCGGTCATTTAAAATATATTTTGGTAATTGTCGACCACCTCACTGGATGGGTGGAAGCCTACCCTCTATCCTCAGCTACAGCATTGGGAACTTCTAAAGTTATCCTTGAACAAATCATTCCCCGTTATGGGTTAGTGGAAATATAGACTCTGATAATGGCAGTCACTTTACCTCCCGTGTATTGCAGAATGTCATGAGAAGCCTGGGTGTCACTTGGGACTTCCACACTCCCTGGCATCCACCATCCTCTGGGAGAGTGGAAAGAATGAATCAAACCATAAGAAACATCTTTCTAAATTAGTTTTGGAAACAAAGTTACCTTGGATCAAGTGCTTACTTATAGCTCTACTAAGAATCAGGACTGCCCCTAGAAAAGAACTGGGAATTTCCCCTTATGAAATGCTTTTTGGTTTGCCTTTCCCCAGGAGGACTGGAGAGCTCCCCTCCCTAGACACAAAGGATCTTTTCTTAAGAATTATATACTGGCCTTGTCTTCTACTTTATCATCTCTCAGGCACCGTGGACTGCTGGCTCAGACCCCGCCTCTTGAATTTGCTGCCCATCGACATCAGCCTGGCAGCTGGGTTCTGATCCAGTCGTGGAAAGAATCCAAACTTCAACCGATCTGGGAAGGACCCTATCAAGTCTTGCTGACAACTGAGATGGCAGTCCGAACAGCAGAAAGAGGCTGGACTCATTACACATGAGTGAAGGGACCAGTGCCTGAACCAGATGATAAGTATCCAGCAACTCAACCTGAATCCTGGAAAGTGACTCCTACCTCAGATCCCCTAAGGATCACTTTAAATAGGCAACAGTTGAAAGAACACACTAGGAGGGAGGAAGGGCTGGATTAAACCCTATGTTTGCATTGTGCTCTGTGTATAGCTTAATGATGAAATTGCTTATACTGATCATAATGTTCTATATTCAAGGAGTAACAGGTTCTGCTAAGCTGGTTATAAGTGTAGTCAAAGGCTTAAAGTCTCAAACTGTACAATTTGATGTTTGTCAAGTAATGAGCTGTAAAAATCTAAAACATCAGCAACAACTGAGGGAGAAATATAAGCATTTATGTAAGCAGACTGTTCAAATAGAAAGCAAGATTGTTGGGGGGGGCGAACATTTGAGAGTATAACTTATGAGACACCTAACCCCTGTTATTCTTGGAACACTGCTTGGTGGACCACACAGTATGAGAGATGGGTCTTACCCAGGTTGCAGGAAAAAACCATTAAGGGAAACTTGGCTGGAATTTAACTCTCCAGTTCAAACTGACCCCAAGGTCATTAGAATACTTAAGGCCAAAAACTTAAAGCAAACCACAGAAATAGAGACAGGTTATGGAAATACAAATACCTGGGTAGAATGGGGCAAACATACCATCCAGAGTCTAAACAGAAGTGATTGTTATGCTTGTACAACAAACAACCCACTGTTCAGATTATGCCCTTCCCCTTGGGGATGAAAAAGCATGAAAGGGAGTTTAAATGTATAACACTCCTCTTTCAAAATGCTACTCCTGGTGAAAGTTGTAGTATGTTGTCCTCCCTTTTCCCTCCAGTCCAGGAGGGAAGTGTCAAAGCCATACCAGCATCTCACCTTTGTCCTGGAAACCACTCTGCCTGTCTCTCCAGATGGGAAGAAGGGCTGCAGGATCTTGGTACCATGGCTTGTGTACACAGGTGTGGAATGTGAGCAAGGATAGTACTGGCAACTTCTCCAGGCTAACTATACCCTGAGCAGACCTCTGGTGGTACTGTGGGAAGGGCATCCTCTGGCCAACACTACCTGAAAGGTGGGGAGAAACCTGTGCTCTGGTTCAATTGACTATCTCATTTACCCTGGCATTTGAAAGTAATAAAAAAGTACCAACCCAAGGCAAAGGAGAAAAGAAAAATGTACAAAGTGTACCTAGTTCCTTCAATAAAAAAAATGTTTGTAGATAGTATAGGGGTTCCCCAGAAAGTTCCTAATGAGTTTAAAGCTAAAAATCAATTAGCTGCAGAATTTAAATCATCCTTATTCTGGTGGGTCACCATCAATAAAAATGTCAGTCATCAGCTAAAATTTATCAACTATACCAGGAATGTCATTAAAGAAATAACAGAACAGTTAGATGCCACTAGCCAAATGGCATGGGAAAACAGAATGGCCCTAGACATGATGCTAGCTGAAAAAGGAGGCGTCTGTGCTATAGTTGGGGGAAATTGTTGCACATTCATCCCCAATAATACCTCACCTAATGGAACTATCACCAAAGCCCAACAAGGCTTAACAGCCTTATTTCAGAAACTAGAAAAGTATTCTAGCTTTAAGAACCCACTCATAGAATGGTTGGAAAATTGGTTTGAGAAATGGAAAGGAGTTGCAACATCTATTTTAATTTTCCTTATCATTCCAGCCAAAATGTTTATAACAGCTGGGTGCTACATAATCCCGTGTGCTCAAAGGCTAGTTCAAAAATCCATTAAAACCACTATAATCAAAAATAAGAAAGATCCCTATGATGAGGAATGTGAAAAAGCCCTTAGCAAATTTGAGAATCTAAAATGTGAAAACTAAAAGTGTTTAAAAAGAAAGAGGAGGGAATCTGTAAGAAAGGAATAAGTTTCGTTTTCACATAGAGACAGCATGGAATAAGGGAAATGGAGGCAAAACCAGTTTAAAGAAGCCCCAGACAAAGAGAAGAGAGA
The DNA here is from genome assembly GCF_015220235.1 of Choloepus didactylus. Classification (NCBI taxonomy): domain Eukaryota; kingdom Metazoa; phylum Chordata; class Mammalia; order Pilosa; family Megalonychidae; genus Choloepus; species Choloepus didactylus. Next base: position 16,038 of record NW_023637655.1, on the reverse strand, counting down.
ATCTGCCTGATGTAAAGAGACATGAGGTAGTATCAGAGGCGGGAACTCACAGCAAAAAAATAAAAATTTGTGGGGGGGATTGGCTAATCAGTTCAAAATCTCAATAATGAGCTAGTTGGCTCTCTGGGATTGGCTGTACAAATTAAAATCTCAAAAGATGAATTAGTTAGTGTTCTTGGATAGGCTGTAACCTCTGTAGTACCCAGTCAATGGGGAAACAGGGGAGGGACTTGCGAATTAGGAGTAGGAGATTTAAAGATCGCCATTCTCTTCCTCGGGCGCGCCAGCCTTCTGCGTGTTTGGCTGGACGCCCCATCTTGCAAGATTGTAAATAAATTCTTTTCTCCTCCAGAACCGAGAGAGCGTTTATTCCCTTACAGGTACCACTTTATTTCCGACACCCAAGAACTATAAGAAACAGTGTTTTCGGGATCTCCAGTAACCAGTCACACATTGGACACAAGTTTGGAATTGGAGGAAAAGTGGAGATCGCAGCGAACATTGTAAGTTTCCCGGACCAGGGGTCTGGCGCCCCTCCCCACCCAGACCTCACGGACTGTCTTGCTGCCGGCTCCCTGAAAGGGGGGAAAATAAAACCAAAAAACAGCAATCTGCTGAGGGCAAAAAGGGAAGCTCAAACCAGCCTCAACTGCAGAATTAATTAACAAATTAATTAACTAACTTCGGGAGCTGGGGTGCTAAAGAAGGGCTGGGCTCCAAGAAGTGGGGGCACATAAAAGCAGGCACCCATTCCCAGACTCCAAAAAAGCCATTTTTTTTTCCCCTTACATTTTGTCCCTTTTGGCTTCTCGCTGATCCCTTATCTTTTTGCATTTCAATAGCCCCTGGCAGGGGTGGAACTGAAGTGGTTGGAGAGTAATTATCAGACAATAGCCCAAAGCATATCTTTAAATGCTCTATTCTGACACTGACAAAACTTCCAGGCTGGGGAAAAAACGTTTTAAAAGAGACTTTTTTTTTTTTCCTTTTTTCTTTTTCTTGATTTCTTTTCTACTTTTTTTTTTTTTTTAATCTAAAAGTAATATATGTGGTTATTTTCTATCGGAAAGCCCAGGTTGAGGGACTAGGCTGGGCTTGAGGGGAGACAGAGTACCTACAGTGTCTTTGAATTCCATATTCACTACTGAAGGCCTCCACCCCCGTCTTTAATTGGCAACTCAGGCTGACCAAGGAATCTACCTGGAGAGGCCCCAAAGAGGAGAGAGGAGAAGGGAGTAGTGCCCCTGAGAGACAACTGGAATTCTGAGGATTGGGAGAGTGGAGGGAGGCCCAGCTCAACTGGCAGTCCTCCTTCTGGGAATTCAGACCCCAGGGGCTGGAATTCAGATTCCAGCTTCAGTCAGCCACGCCCCTGACAGGATCAGAGTCACCAGGAGAACTAAAGGCTCCATACCTCCTTACACTGGTGGGGGAGCTGCGGGCTGGCCACTGCCACCTGCTGGACAGGAGAGGAAAAGCACCAATACTAAAGGCCTCATAGGAGGGTCTCATTCTCAGGAAAACTCCATACCCTCCCAATGAGACCTGGGCCTCACCAGACTGGGAAAATCTGACTAGGGTCGACCACATCTGAGGAGACCCACTCACAAAAAGGTTACATAGAGGCAAAGCAAGAAACAGAAAAAACAAGAGGGGAAAAAATTCCGATCAACTAAATAGAACCTAAGTTAGAGGTCTAGAATAAGTTGAACTGAATAACAGAGGCCAGAAAACAAAGCCAACCAACAAGAAAACCACTAAGTAAAAGACAGAAAACAAGCTCCAAAATAAACTAATCAAGAGAATCAGATGCCTAGACAACTTAAGATAACAATTCATACCAGGAAACACGAAAACATGGTCCAGCCAAAGGAACAAACTAATAGCTCAGCTGAGACACAGGAGTGGAGGCAACTAATGCTAAATAAATTTGATGAAATGAAGGAAGATATAGCAAAAGAGCCGAAGGATATAAGGAAGACACTGGCTGACCATAAAGAATTCATAAACTTAAAAAAACAAATGGCAGAACTCATGGGAATGAAGGCCACAATGGAGGAGATGAAAAACACAATGGAGGGACAGAACAGTAGATTTGAACAGGCAGAAGAATGGATCAGTGAACTGGAAGACAGGTCATTCGAATTCATACACACAAAAGAACAGATGGTGAAAAAAATGGAAAAATATGAGCAGGGTCTTAGAGAGCTAAGTGACAACATGAAACACACAAATATACGTGTTATGGGTATCCCAGAAGGAGAAGAGAGGGGAAAAGGGGCAGAAAGAGTAATAGAAGACATATTCACTGAAAATTTCCCAACTCTTATAAAAGACAGAAAATTAGAGATTCAAGAAGTACAACATACCCCAAATAGAATAGATCTCAATAGACCTACTCCAAGACACTTACTGGTCAGATTGTCCAATGTCAAAGACAAAGAGAGGATTCTGAAAGCAGCAAGAGAAAAGCAATCCATCACATACAAGGGAAAGTCAATAAGACTATGTACAGATTTCTCTGCAGAAACCATGGAGGCAAGAAGACAGTGGCATGATATATTTAAGATACTGAAAGAGAAAAACTGCCAACCAAGAATTCTATATCCAGCAAAACTTTCCTTCAAAAATGAGGGAGAGATTAAAACATTTTCAGACAAACAGACACTGAGAGAGTTTGTGAATAAGAGACCGGCACTACAAGAAATACTAAAAGGAGTGCTACAGGCTGATAGGAAAAGACAGGAGAGAGAGAGTTGGAGAAGAGTGCAGAAATGAAGATTATCAGGAAAGGTAAAAGGAAAGGAAAAAATAAGATATGACATTAAAATCCAAAAAACAAAATGGTAGTAGAAAGTACTGCCCTTACAGTAATAACACTAAATGTAAATGGATTAAACTCCCCAATAAAAAGACACAGACTGGCAGAATGGATTAAAAAAAACAGGACCCATGTATATGCTGTCTACAAGAAACTCACTTTAGACACAAGGACAAACATAGACTGAAAGTGAAAGGTTGGAAAAAGATATTTCATGCAAACAACAACCAGAAAAAAGCGGGAGTAGCTATATTAATATCAGACAAGTTAGACTTCAAAAGCAAAACAATTAAAAGAGACAAAGAAGGACACTATATATTAACAAAAGGGTCAATTCATCAAGAAAACATAACAGTCATAAATATTTATGCACCAAACCAGAATGCCCCAAAATTCATGAGGCAAACACTGTGATCACTGAAAGGATAAATAGATACCTCTACAATAATAGTTGGAGACTTCAATACACCACTCTCATCAATGGATAGAACATCTAGACAGAGGATCACTAAACAAATAGAGATGTTGAATTGTATGATAAATGAACTAGACTTGACAGACATTTATAGAACACTACATCCAACAACAGCAGGATACACTTTTTTCTCAAGTGCTCATGGAACATTCTCTAGGATAGACCACATGTTGGGTCACAAAGCAAGTCTCAACAAATTTAAAAACATTGATATTATACAAAACACTTTCTCAGACCACAATGGAATGAAGTTGGAAATAAATAAAAGGGAGAAGGTCAGAAAATTCACAAACATATGGAGGCTAAACAACACCCTCTTAGAAAACCAGTGGGTAAAGGAAGAATTTACAAGAGAAATTAGTAAATACCTCGAGGCAAATGACAATGAAAGCACAACTTATCAAAACTTATGGGATGCAGCAAAGGCGGTGCTGAGAGGGAAATTTATTGCCCTAAATGCCTATATTAAAAGAGAAGAGAGAGCAAAAATTGAAGAGTTAACTGCTCACCTGGAGGAGTTAGAGAAAGAACAGCAAACTAACCCCCAAGCAAGCAGAAGGGAAGAAATAACAAAGATTAGAGCAGAAATAAATGCAATTGAGAACAGGAAAACAATAGAGAGAATCAACAAAACCAGAAGTTGGTTCTTTGAGAAAATCAATAAAATCAATGGACCACTGCCTAGGCTAACAAAAAAATAGAGAGAGCAGAAGCAAATAAATGCAATCAGAAATGGGAAAGGAAATATAACTACCAACCCTGCAGAATTTAAGGAGATAATGAGAACATACTATGAGCAACAATATGCTAATAAACTAGACAACTTAAATGAAATGGACAACTTCCTAGAAAAGCATAAACAACCAACATTAACTCAAGAAGAAATAGATGACCTCAACAAACCAATCACAAGTAAAGAGATTGAGTCAGTCATCAAAAAGCTCCCAAAAAGGAAAAGCCCAGGACCAGATGGTTTCACATGTGAAATCTACCAAGCATTCAAGAACGAATTAGTACCAATCCTGCTCAATCTCTTCAAAAAAATTGAAGAAGAGGGAAAGCTACCTATTTCTTTCTATGAAGCCATTATCACCCTAATACCAAAACCAGGCAAAGATACTACAAAAAAAGAAAATTATAGACCAATTTCTTTAATGAATATAGATGCAAAAATCCTCAACAAAATACTCGCAAATCGAATCCAGCAGCACATTAAAAGAATTATACACCACAACCAGGTGGGATTTATTCCAGGTATGCAAGGCTGGTTCAACACAAGAAAATCAATTAATGTAATACACCACATCAATAAATCAAAGCAGAAGAACCACATGATCATCTCAATTGATGCAGAAAAGGCATTTGACAAAATTCAACATCCTTTCCTGATGAAAACACTTCAAAGGATAGGAATAGAAGGAAACATCACACTCAATGGGGAGAGACTGAAAGCTTCTCCTCTAAGATCAGGAACAAGACAGGGGTGCCCACTATAACCATTGCTATTCAACATTGTGCTGGAAGTTCTAGCTAGAGCAATTAGGCAAGAAAAAGAAATAAAAGGCATCCAAATTGGAGAGGAAGAAGTAAAACTTTCACTATTTGCAGATGACATGATTCTATATGTAGGAAATCCAGAAAAATCTACAGCAAAGCTACTAGAACTAGTCAATGAATACAGCAAAGTAGCAGGCTACAAGATCAACACGCAAAAATCTGTAGTGTTCCTATACACAAGTAATGTGCAACAAGAGGAGGAAATCAAGAAAAAAATCCCATTTACAATAGCAACCAAAAGAATCAAGTATTTAGGAATAAACTTAACCAAGGACACAAAAGACCTTTACATAGAAAACTATAAGAAACTGCTAAAAGAAATTGAAGAAGAGCTGAAAAAATGGAAGAACATACCATGTTCATGGATTGGAAGACTAAATATAGTTAAGATGGCAATTTTACCTAAACTGATTTACAGATTCAATGCAATACCAATTCAAATCCCAACAACTTACTTTACAGAATAGAAAAAAACAATAACTAAATTTATTTGGAAGGGTAAGATGACCCTAATAGCCAAAAATGTCTTGAGAAAGAGGAGTGAAGTGGGAGGTCTCACACTACCTGACTTTGAAGCATATTACAAAGCTACAGTGCTCAAAACAGCATGGTACTGGCATAAGGACAGATATACTGATCAATGGAATTGAATTGAGTGTTCAAAAGTAGACCCTCACATCTATGGACAACTGATCTTTGATAAGGCAGTGAAGCTGAAGCAACTGGGAAAGAGCAGCCTGTTCAATAAATGGTGTTTGGAGAACTGGATATCCATTTCCAAAAGAAAGAAAGAGGATGTCCATCTCACACCTTATACCAAAATTAACTCAAAGTGGATTAAAGACCCAAACATTAGCACCAAGACCATAAAACTCTTAGAAGAAAATGTAGGACAATATCTTAAAGATCTTGTGAAAGGAGGTGGTTTCTTAGACCTCACACCCAAGGCACGAGCAACCAAAGAACAAATAGACAAATGGGACCTCCTCAAAATTAAACACTTTTGTACATCAAAGGACTTTGTCAGAAAAGTCAAAAGGCAACCTACACAATGGGAGATGATATTTGGAAACCACATATCAGATAAGGGTTTAATATCCTGAATATATAAAGGAATCCTGCATCTCAATAACAGAAAGACAAACAATCCAATTAAAAAGAGGGCAAAAGACATGAACAGACATTTTTCTGAAGAGGAAATACAAATGGCTCAAAAGCATATGAAAAAATGCTCAACTTCACTGGCTATTAAGGAAATGCAAATCAAAACCACAATGAGATATCATCTCACACCTACCAGAATGGCCATTATCCAAAAAACAGAAAATGACAAGTGCTGGAGAGGATGTAGAGAAAGAGGCACACTTATTCATTATTGGTGGGAATGTAGAATGGTGCAACCACTCTGGAAGACATTATGGAGGTTCCTCAGGAAGCTAAATATAGATTTGCCATATGACCCAGCTATTCCATTGCTGGGTATATACTCAGAGGAAATGAAACTTAAGACACAAACAGACATTTGTAAACCAATGTTTATTGCCAGCATTATTCACAATTGCCAAGAGATGGAAACAGCCCAAATGTCCATCAAAGGACGAGTGGATAAACAAACTGTGTATATACACATGATGGAATATTATGCAGCTGTAAGACAGAACAAATACATGGATCATGTAATAATGTGGATGAACCTTGAGGACATTATGTTGAGTGAAGTTAGCCAGAAACAAAAGGACAGATTCTGTATGGTCTCACTAATATGAACAGACATTGATGAACAAACTTTGGGAGTTAAAAGCTGACAACACAGGCGACCAGGAGATAGAAAGAGGGCAGAGATCAGCCATTTGATGCTGAAGGACTACAGAATGTTTAGGATTGATTGCATAGATCCAGAAATAGATAGCATAATATTGTGTGATGGTAGCACAGTATTGTAAGTACACTGAACAAAGATGTCTGTGAGTAAAGCTGAAATAGGTGGGATAGGAAAATGTATGACACCAGAGGTAAAGATAGATGATAAAGACTGGGACTGTATAACGTGGCAAAAACTGGAGTGGCCAATGACTGTTACTAAATATACAAATATAAAATGTTTTTGCATGTGGGAAAGCAAATGAATGTCAACCATGTAGAAATTTGAAAAAGGGATGGTATTCAGGAAAAAACATAATCAAAGCAAACTGGAGTCTATGGTCAACAGTAACATTGTAATATACCTCCATTAAATGTAACAAAGGCAATACACCAATGCTAAATGTATATGAGAAGGGGATATAGGTGAGTAATATGGGATTCTTGGTAGTGGTGTTATTTGCTGTCCTTAGTAGTATATTGTATTGTATGACATGTTATTTTTCTTTTTATCATTTTTTCTTATTGCTAAAAAAAACAAAAAACGAAAAACAATTTTTCTTGTAGTAATCAGTATGCTCAAATGCTGATTGTGGTGATAAATGTACAACTTTATGATGATACCATGAACAACTGACTGTACACTGTGGATAAATGTATGGTATGTGAATATAACTCTATAAAATTGTAGGAAAATATATATATAGGAGTAAAAGTGTTGGAGAAAACATGGTGAGAGGGATGATGCCTCACTAATATGGGCTAACTACAATGTCTAAACTCAGAATTGAACCTTAGAACATAGCCTAACGTGGACACAATAATTGTAATAGTCCCTAGATTGTAAGCTCTTACAGCAGTTAACTCTATCCCTGAATTGTAAGGCCTATCTCTAAACTTTAAGATGCTGATCCCCTAGCATATGTTGTCACAGACATTGGGACTGGCGGTTTGATGTGCTGAGCCCTCAAGCATGGGACTTGCCCTTATGAAGCTCATCACCACAAAGGAAAGTCTAAAGTTGTATGTAATGGTGCCTGAGAGTCTCCCCCTGAGTGCCTCTTTGTTGCTCAGATGTGGCCCTCTCTCTCTCTAACTGAGCCATCTTGACAGGTGGACTCGCTGCCCTCCCCTCTACGTGGGACCCGACTTCCAGGGTTGTGGATCTCCCTGGCAATGCAGAGTATGACTCCCGGGGATGAGTGTGGACCCAGCATCGTGGGACTGAGAGTATCTTCTTGACCAAAAGGGGGATGCAAAATGAGACAAAATAGTTTCAGTGGCTGAGAGATTCCAAATGGAGTAGAGAGGTCACTCTGGTTGACATTCTTATGCACTATATAGATAACACCTCTTAGGTTTTAATGTATTGGAATAGCTAGAAGTAAATACCTGAAACTACCAAACTCCAACCCAGCAGTCTGGACTCCTGAAGACAATTATATAATAATGTAGATTACAAGGGGGTGACAGTGTGATTGTGAAGACCTTGTGGATCACACCCCCTTTATCTAGTGTATGGATGAGTGGAGGAATGGGGATAAAAACTAAAGGACAATGGGGTGGGATGGGGGATGATTTGGGTGTTTTTTTTTTTACTTTTATTTTTTATTCTTGTTCTGGTTCTTTCTGATGTAATGAAAATGTTCAGAGATAGACTGTGGTGATGAACGCATAACTATGTTATCATACTGTGGACAGTGAATTGTATATCATGGATGATTGTATGGTGTGTGAATGTATTTCAATAAAACTGAATTTAATAAAAAAAGAAAAAAAAAACAAATGTACAATATATAAATAAATATTCCATTAGCTAGAAAGTAAAATAATATATTGTTCAATTTTAAAATGACTCAGTGAATGAAAATATACAGTGTATTTGAATCATCCAATAAAGAAACTGAAATGGTAAACAAAGAGTTTCCCCAACCTCCCTCAAAGACTCAGGACTGGTACTAAGTTGTCAAGGATTAGATGATCTAATCTCCATCTCATACAGGTTGTTGCAGAGAACAGAAAAAGGGAAAGATGACTAATAGTTCAGGAGACTTATAAAACTTGATAATAAAGACAGATATAGACATGATAAGAAAAACAATTTATCAAAGAATAAAGATGAAATATCCTTAACTAAAAAATTGCTAATTCAATCCAGTAATGTATTTAAAAATAAAACAGTAACTGAGAAAGTTTACCTCAGGAATTTGAAGATGATTTAATACCAGAATTTCTATCAATGTGGTAATAGAGTAAAATAGGAAAATCAGAGGATTCTCTCACTGATATCAAGTAGAACTTGATACAGTTCAACGTTTATGATTAAAGACTCCAAAAAAAAAAAACATGAAAAGAAGGATATTGCCTTAATTTGATAAAGGACACATAAACAAAGTCTATACCAAAAAACCATCACACTTAATGGAGGAATTTCATGTACAATCCCTTAGGATGAGTTATAAACTTCTCTGTTATTGCTTATAGGCCAGAGGCAGGGCTAACATCAGATAAAAGTCATGGCCAGTGTGTTACAGAGAAGATACATGTGTAAGAATTGGCAGGAGATAAAAATACCAATACTTGCAGATGACACTGATCATTTATATAAAAAAGACCAATAAAATCAACAAATGACTATAATTAATATAGAGCTTGGCAAGGATGCTGGAAGTAAGACAAACTTATGAAAATCAATATTGTTCCCCCACATGATGAGTAAAAAAACAGAAAAGGCATCATTCATAAAACTGTTAAAGACATAGATATCAACAAATGAATCTAGTGAAAGACATAGGAAATACTGAATAAATGTACATATAGTAAAAATGTCAATTCTCCCCAAGTTAAATTTATAAATTCAATGCAATCCCAAACAAAACTCTAGTGGGATATTTTTTAAAGGAAAATGTCATACTACTTACAGAACATACAAGAAGAATAAAGGCTCAAAAATAGCTAAGTCAATTTTGAAAGAAACAGAGTATTGGAGGAAGACTTGCCTTGTATATATTAAGGCATGTTGCAAGCCATATAAATAAAAATAGCCTGTTTGCTCCTGGGCCAGATTCACAATAAAGGAACAGAATAGAAAGTTCAGAATAAAAACATGAATATATGGATAACTTCAGGTATGATAAAGGTAGAATAACAAAGCAAGGTGGAATATTGGATTGTTTACTAGATGTTGAGAAAATTGGCTCAAGACTTGGGAGAAAAGTAAACTGGATTCATTAGCCTCACTTCATGCACAGAAGTGTATCCCAAAGTTACTAACAATCTAAACAGATAAAAGAGCAAGCAGATGGAAAATACAAAACTTTGTAGGGAAAAACAAATACTAACCATATCATGAAAAATTCATTGGTTTGACTACAATAAAATAAAATCAAATCACGGATTTTGTTTGGAAAATGTTACAAGTCAGATGACTAACTAGGAGAAGATGCTGTCAATGTAAAAATCTTAGGGAATTAATATCTAAATATACAGGGAATGCTGAGGGGTGGGCAGAAAGGATATGAACCCAAAAGTAAAGTAAGCAATGTTTACAGGCAATTCATAGAAAGGGCTGAATTACTAGTTAGACAAGTGCAAATTAAAGCAATGGCTAAGATGAGAATGGAGGATTTTATCAAGTACTGATGAGGTTTGGAGTGTGTGGCAGGAATCTACATCCCAGAGAAATTCTTGTACAGGTCAGTAACAGACACCAATGAGGAAGTGCATCACAGCACTAGATGTGGTAAAAGGGAAGTGAAGGTCACTCAGAGTTGATCAACAAAGGAACAGGTAATAGAAATATATGTGTAAACTGCAGAATACTATCCAGCTCCTAGAAGCAGGGAAGCAATTTGGTCAGATTTTTAAAACAGAGTTGAATGAAACAAGTTAACAGAACAAATTTACACAGCATAATACCAGATATGTAATTTAAAAACACACATACATTAAATAACACAATGCATTTGATAAGAACTCAGAATATTTAAGGACATCAATATCAAATTCATGGAAATGGGTACCTATGACTGTGCTGGAAGAAAAAGGGAAATAGGAGTAGAATTTTGAAATAGCATAAAAGAATAAACTAATCTAAAAGCCCTTGCACATTTCATTCTAGACTGAGTGACATGATTAATTCCATGCTCAGCCCTGGAAGTCCAATTCAAGAATGTTTTTTAAAATAAAAAAAAAAAAAAATAGAAGAAACTAGAAAATCATCATGATGCTAAAACATCTTTAGTTACTTTATATCTAATTTGGCATAGTTTAAGGGAAATCAATGAGGACTGGTTACAGAAACCAATTCTACTTTCTTCTATTCACTTCATTACTGTGTGACCATGGGAGACCACAACAACTGGGCCTTTGAAAAAGTAGATGTACAAGATTTACTTCTAAGGCTGCTTCTATCTCTTTCTAGATTCTGACAATTCATAGTTCCTACTATGAACTGAAATTGCAGACATTCAAGTTGAAAAATAAATTACATAGATCTTTTCCTTTTATTTAGTTACTAAACTCAGCCTAGTCAATCCTTTTTCAATGAAAAATAAGTTGAAACATTTAAGACTAATATAACACTCTCAGAAGTATCTTTTTAAAAGAATAAAATTGCAATCTAAATTCCATTTTGACATTAATTCTACAGTGCTACTATTTTTGGCACTGTATTTAAAAGAACTAATGGTTTTAAAAATATTTGCCTTATGAGGATGAGGAAGTATATGAGCTTGAATCACATGAAACTGATTCTCATATCTTGCCTTTCCTTCTAGGAAATTCTATTAGGAAATGACACCATTATCCAAAAACACAAAACACTTTTACAGCTGACATGAGACCCTGGTTTTCTATTCTGCTATTGTTCTTCTAATGGTGTCCTGTCCACCTGAACTCCAGAGTCCTCTCTGCTTAAAGGCTGCTGTTCATCTTCATCTTCACTTTCTTTGAACCAATTCTGTTTACAAAAGAATATTCAGCTTACTCTTAAAGAGTATGACAATTGGAGCTATTTAGGTAAGAAGATTAAGAAAATCTCAGCAGAAAAGCATTTTTATATATACCAAATGAAATATACCAAATGAAACCCTCTTCTAAGTGTCTTGAAAGTGACTATTAAACAAATGGAAATATTTTGGTGGCAAAAAATCCAAGATTTGCAGCTCCTTGAAGAACTGTGGTATTCAAACTCTTCAACCTCTTAGCAATAATGATTTGTTACAAAATTCTAATAAAATAAATCTTCCATAATTAACTACTCTAGTTTAGAAAAGAATATTTGTTTTAGCTAAATTGTTCTAGAGCATAAGGAGCCATAAGAATCATTTATAGCAGAACATATTTTCTGTATCTCACTCAGCATGCATTTATATTTTAACAGCAAAATGACTACAACTTACCAGTGTGTATACACCTTCCATCATATATTTTCCTCAGTCAAAATCATCTTGCTTTTCTAAAATGTAACCAAAGAACCTCATCAGTTTAATCAATAATCTTTCTGGAAAAAAGCCAAAACTATAGGAAAAAAGTCAAAATCAAATGCACTTATTTTGCCTTAAAACAAAATAAAATGCACTCAAATATATTGAAACATCCAAAAAACTGATACTCTAATATTTTAAGTTCTAACATTTATATTTCCAATAGGGATATTCCTTTTCATATAATTGTATGAAGTTTAACTTGCAAAGTAAGAACTTATGTTTTAATTGAAATTATCTTCTCCAAAAGGAGACAAATGCATCCAAGGCAACAAATATTTTAGTTCCATTGACCTGTACAATTTCTTATAAAATTCTCAATTTCTAATATTTAAGTAATGGAAAGCATTCCTCTTTTATTTCTTATATGTTAATCATTTGGTAACATACTCGCTTCTTTATCTCTTGGTTTTTCCACATAATTGTTGTTTGAGGGAGAATCAGAAAGACACAGTAGAGGGTGACAGTATGGAATAACATGCCTCTATCTTTTTTTATTATTCATATTTATTGAGATATATTCACATACCATGCAGTCATACAAACAAAGCACAATTCAATTGTGTATAGTACCATTATATAGTGGTACATTCATCACCAAAATTAATTTTTGACATTTTCATTACCACACACAAAAAAATAAGATAAAATTAAATTGAAAAGGTACAATTCAAGTAAAAAAGAACAGTGGGTGCCTTTCCTCTTTTTTTTCTTCCCCCATTTTTTCTACTCATCCATCCATAAATGAGACAAAGGGGAGGGGTGGTCCATATGGTGCTTCCAATCACATTGTCACCCCTCATAAGCTACATTTTTATACAATTGTCTTCAAGATTCATGGGTTCTGGGTTGTTAGTTTGATAGTTTCAGGAATTTACTGCTAGCTATTCCAATTCATTAGAACCTAAAATGGTTGTCTATATTGTGTGTAAGTGTGCCCACCAGAGTGGCCTCTTGGCTCATTTTGGAATCTCTCTGTCACTGAAACTTATTCATTTCCTTTCACATCTGCCTTCTGGTCAAGAGATGCTCTCCATCCCATGATGCTGGGTCTAGATTCTTCCCTAGGAGTCATAGTCCATGTTGCCAGGAGATTCACTCCTCTGGGTGTCAGAAACCACATAAGGGTGAAGGCAATGATTTCACCTGCCCAGTTGGCTTAGCTAGAGAGAGAGGGCCACATCTGAGCAACAAGAATTTAGGAGGAGGTTCTTAGGCACAATTATAGGGAGGCCTAGTCTCTGCTTTGCAGCAACAGTCTTACCCTAGGGCAAGTCTTGTGGTAGAGGGCTCAGCCTATCAAACCACCAAGTCCCCTGTGTCAGTGAGCACATCAGCAACCATTGAGGTGGGGGAGCCCAACACCCCTGCATTCTCCACCAGCTCCTCAAGGGGGCTTTGTATCTTTTCTGTTTTTAATCAACTAATACATTCTTTTTAAATCAACTATATCAAAAAATAAGTTAAAAATGTGCATTAAAAATCATTTCAAACAAACCATAACAAGGGGGTCCAACATGTTCCTACTCTACCACAAGAAAATAACCCCAAATATAGCAATATTACTGTGAACTTGTTCCCACCACATCCCCCAGAAATTAACAAACCATATAGTCATTCCTGGGCATTCCCAGAATGCAAACTCACACATGATAGCTTACCTGTTCTTATTGGGTTATCATTCCCCCTTCAGCAATTGCTCTGTATTGCTAGTTCCCCTAAATCCTACATTATAAACCATTTATTTAGGAAGTGTGGTGAATTTTCTAAGTCTCTGATTGTTACTGACTTCTAATTTTATTCCTTTGTGATCAGAGAATGTGCTTTGAATAGTTTCAAATTTTTTAAATTTACTGAGCCTTGTTTATGTCCCAGCATATGGTCTATTCTGGAGAAAGTTTCATGGTCACTAGAGAAGAATGTGTATCCTGGTGATTTGGGATGTAATGTTCTATATATGTCTGTTAAATCCAATTTATTCATCAGATTGTTTAGGTTTTCAGTTTCCTTATTGGTCTTCCGTCTGGTGGATCTATCTATAGGAGACAGTGATGCGTTGAAGTCTCCTACAATTATTGTGGAAATATCCATTGCATCCTTTAGTTTTGCCAGTGTTCGTCTCATGTATTTTATGGCACCATGATTGGGTGCACATTTATGATTATTTCTTTTTGTTGAATGCCCCTTTTATTAGTGTGTAGTGACCTTCTTTCTCTTTCATCCTTGCATTTAACGTCTATTTTATCTGAGATTAATATAGCTACTCCTGCTTTCTTTGGCTGTAGCTTGCATGAAATATATTTTCCATCTTTTCACTTTCAATTTCTTTGTGTTCCTGTGTCTAAGATAAGTCTCTGTATGCAACCTATTGATGGCTCATATTTTTTGATCCATTAAGCCAATCTATATCTTTTAATTGGGCAGTTTAATCCATTTACATTCAACATTATTACTGTGAGGGCATTTCTTGAATCAGCGATCCTATCCTTCGGTTTATATTTTTCAGATATATTTTTCCCTCTCTCTTTTATTTTACTTTAATTAACCAATATTGAAACACTTTTATACTGAACGTTTCTCCATATCTCTCTCTTCTTTCTTTGTTTTTCTGTCAGTAGAGCTCCCTTTAGTAACTGAAGTAGGATAGGTCTTTTATTAGCAAAATCTCTCAGCATTTGTTTGATTGTGAAAAAATTAAGCTCTCCCTCAAGTTTGGAGAAAGGTTTGCTGGATAAAGTATTCTTGTTTGGAAATTTTTCTCTCTCTGAATTTTAAGTATGTCATATGACTGCCTTCTGCCTCCATGGTGGCTGCTGAATATTCACTACTTAGTCTTATGTTGTTTCCTTTCTATGTGGTGAATTGCTTGTCCCCTGCTTCTTTCAGAACTTGCTCCTTTCCCTCAGTATTTGACAGCCTGATCAGAATATATCTTGGAGTGGGTTTGTCTTGTTTTATTCTATTTGACATTCACTGGGCATTTATGCTTTGTGTATTTATATTGTGTAGAGAGTTTAGGAAGTTTTCCTGAACAATTTATTTGAATACTCTTTCTAGACTTTTACCCTTCTTTTCCCCTTCTGGGACACCAATGAGTCTTATATTTGTATGTTTTGTTTTATCTATCAAATCCTTGAAGTCCATTTTGATTTTTTTTTATTTTTCCCCATACTTTCTTTTGTTCTTTCATTTTCCATTCTGTGCCCCTTGAGGTGGCTGATTCATTGTTCAGTTTCCTCTAGTCTTGTACTATGAGTCCCCAGAATCCTTTTAATTTGGTCAACAGTTCCTTTTATTTCCATAAGATCATCTATTTCTTTATTGACACTTGCAATTTCTTCTTTATGCTCTTCCAGAGTCTTCTCCATGTCCTTTATATCCTGCACCATGCTCTTATTCATGTCCTTTATATTCTGTGCCTTGCTTTCATTGTTTGTCTTTAGTTCTTTGATTAATTGCTCCAAGTTCTGTGTCTCCTTTGATCTTTTGATTTGGGTGTTTGGGTTTGGGGTATCCATATCATCTGCTTTTCTCATATGCTTTAAAAGTTTCTGTTGTTTTTTAGCTTCTTGGCATTTGCTTTACTTGAGAAGGTTCTTTTAGGATATGTAGGATTAAACAAAGCCTAAACTCTAATTTGTCCAATCTACAGCTTGATGGTGTACACTTTCTCTAACCAGCCAATGGTGTCTGCAAGTCACTTATTCCCCTCAAGTCAAGCAGCCAATGGTGTCTGCAAGTCACTTATTCCCCTCAAGTCAAGAACAAAGATGTCTGTGAGTACAGCTGAAAGAGGTGGGATAGGATAATGTATGACACTAGAGGTGAAGATAGATGAT
>NW_023637654.1:0-28348 GCF_015220235.1 Choloepus didactylus | reverse complement strand
TTTAGGGTTATGGTTAGGTTTAGGTTTAGGTTTAGGCTTAGTGTTAGGGTTAGGATTAGACTTGGGTTTTGAGTTGAGATTGGGTCTGTGTTATCATTAGGTTTAGGTTTAGGCTTAGTGTTAGTTTTATGGTTAGTGTTATGGTTGGGGTTGAGGTTAGGTTTGGGGTTAGGTTAAGTTTTGGTTGTAGGGTTTGTGTTAGGCTTAGGGTTAGAGATAGGGTTAGGGTAATTTTAGGTATGGGATTGGGTTCTGGCTTAGAGTTATGTTTGTGTTTGTGATTGGGGTTTGATTTGGGGTTGAGTTTGGGTTGGGTTTTGGTTTTGGTTTAGGTTAATGTTAGGGAGGTGTTTAGGTTTATTTTAGGGTTGCATTTGTGGTTGTTTTTTGGTTAGGGTTATGGTTAGTGTTAGGGTTAAGTTTAGGCTTAAGGTTAGGATTAGAATTAAGTTTGGGGTTGAGTTTAGTGTTGGAGTTTGGGTTAGCATAGGGTTAGTTTTGTAGTTTGGGTTTGGGACTGGGTTGGAGTTAAGATTAGGGTTAATATTACACTGAGGTTTAGTGTTAGGGTTAGCAAAGGGTTTGGGTTGGATTTAGTTTTGTGTTTTGGGCTGGTGTTAGTGTTAGGTTTATGGTTACATTTACATTTAGGTTTAGGTTTGTGATTAGGGTTGGTGTTGGTATTCAGTTTGGTGCTATGGTTAGGGATGTGGTTAGGTTTAGCTTTTTGTTTAGGGTTGTGTTAGGGTTAGGATTAGGATTGGGGTTGGGTTTAGGGTTAGCACAGGGTTTGGGGTTAGGGTTAGGATTAGGGTTAGTGTCAGGGAAAGGATTAGGGTTAGGGATAGGTTTGGGGTTATGTGAGTATTAGTATTAGGGTTAGGGTTAGGGTCATTGTTTGTGTTGGGATAGTAGTTGGGTTTGGGGTTGCTGGGGTTGTGATTGTATTTGGGGTTGGGGCTTGCTTAGTGTTAGCATTAGGGTTTGGGTTGGGATTGTGGTTGGGTTTGGTGTTGTGGTTGTGGTTGCAGTTGGCTTTGTGTTTGGGGTTGGATTAGGGCTAAGGTTAGGGTTAGGGTTAAGTTTAATGTTAGGTTGTCATTGGGGTTAGGGATTGGGTTAATGTTAGGTTGGGTTTAGGGTTACTCTTAGGGTTGTTTGTTTTTGTGCTGCATTTGGGTTTCTTTTGCAGTTGTGTTGGGTTGGGTTTGGTTTTAGGGTTTGGGTTAAGTTTGCAGTTGGTGTTATTGTTAGGATTAGGCTTAGGGTTAATGTTAAGGTTAGGCTTCGGGTTAAGGTTAAGTTTAAGTTTGGGTTTATGGATGTGTTTGGGTTTGGGTTTGTGGTTGGTTTCAGTGTTAGGGCTAGGTTTATGTTTCAGTTTGGGGTTGGGTTTGGGTTTGGGTTTGCTGTTGGGTTTGGTATTATGCTTATGTTTGTGGTTATGGTTTTGTTTAGGGTTATGTTTACATTTGTGTTAGGTTTAGGGTTAGGGCTAGGTTTACGATTAGGTTTGGGTTTTGGGTTTTGATTAGCATTCAGCTTTTGTTTAGGGTTAGGTTTATGGTTAGTTTTAGGATTAGGGGTTGGGCTAGATTTGGGTTCATTTTTAGGTTTGGCTTATGGTGAGGGTTAAATTAGGGTTAGGGCTGGGGTTAGGATTGCAGTTGGGTTTGGATTTGTGGTTGGTTTTGTGGTTAGCTTTGGGGTTGGGGCTGTGTTAGGGGTTATGTTTATGTTTGGAGTTAGTTTTAAGTTTAAGTTTGGCATTAGTGTTAGGGTTAGGGTTAGATCTAAGTTAAGGTTTTGCTTTGGATTACAGTTCAGGTTAGGGTGAAGGTTTGTGTTGGGTTTGGGTTTGGGTTTGGTTTGGGGATGGAGTTGTGTTTGTGTTTGTGTTTAGAGTTAGGGTTAGCATTAGTGTTAGGGTGGGTGTATTAGTTAGGGTTCTCCTTGGAAACAGAATCAATGAGAGATGTCTCTTATTATCAAATTGTAAAAGTGACTCACGCAACTGCGGGAGCGCACGAGTCCAAATTCTGCAGAGCCGTCAACAAGCTGTCAACTCCAAGGAAGACGTCCGACGAACTCCTCAGGAAACGAACCGACAACTTTGACAAACTCCTCAGGAAACGAACTGGCAACTTTGAAGAACTCCTCAGGAAACGAACCGACAACTTTGACGAACTCCTCAGGAAACGAACTGGCAACTTCGACGAGTTCCCCAGGAAAAGCTTCACTGAGCAGCTGAAGAAGAAGTGAAGGTTTCTCTAACCGTCTGGCTTATAAGCCTCCAACTGATCACCCGGACCAAATCCAGCCAATTGCATTCTCTCACTGTGGAAGCACGCCCCTTGATGAGTCATCAGTCAGCTGCAGTCAATTGACTGATGATCCGACAAACCAACCAGCCTCAAATAGCCTCACAGGAATTGTCAGGCCAGTGCCCGCTTGACCAGACAGCTAGGCCACCTAGCCAAGTTGACACATGAACCCAACCATCACAGTCCACCCCTTGTCAACTTGGCAGTTGTACACATCACCCAAAACCATATCTTCAAAATGAACGTTACAGCTTATGCCATATGATAAGGGGACAAGACAGAGAAGAAAGCAAAAATATTCTCTTCACAGACAAATACAAACATAATCATCACAAAATGAGGAAATATTCATATCATCATAGTCCTCGTTTCTGTAACTGGTCACATGGCCGTAGTTCATATTTATCATGACCTTCCTCCACTACCCATTCCATGTTCCCTTTACCCTCAGCAAGCACTTCAGTTGGCTGTGGTTCTTTGCCTGGTGGGGTGACCCAAACCTTCATTCCTGGTTTCTTGGCCATTGTTAGTCCTGCCTGGATTGGGTTGTTGCAGTTTTCCATTGACTTGAATCACGGGGCATGGTAGTACTAAGAGACACCCCAGGGGATCTCCTGTATGCCAGGAAAACTCTTCTTTACTTCCATTGTGTAGTTGCAGTGCTATTTCCCCTTGATAGTCAGGATCAATCACCCCAGCCAGTACAGTAATCCCCTTATTTGCCTGTTGATTCAGAGGCATAAGAAGCCCAAAGTGGCCAGGTGGCAGCCTTAACTTCCAGTTCAATGGGATTATTGTTGTGTTTCCTGGTGGAAGCACTCCTCCTTTTGGAACCAAGACCTGTAGACCAGCAGAGCTTAAACTTGCAGGGACAGGAAGCAAAAATTTCCCTAGTGGATCACTAGGAGTGATGGTGAGTGGTGCTACTCCTGTTTCCACCCCTTGATTCCTGGACCCATGAATCCTGGCTATGGGAGAAACAGCACCATAGAGTGGACGCTGATTCAGAGCATACACAGCCTCCTGGAGAACACTGCCCCAGCCCTGCAAGGTATTGCCACCTAGTTGGCGCCGTAATTGAGTCTTCAATAGGCCATTCCACCGTTCTATCAACCCAGCTGCTTCTGGATGATGGGGAACATGGTAAGACCACAGAATTCCATGAGCATGTGCCCATCCCCTCACTTCATTTGCTGTGAAGTGGGTTCCTTGGTCCAAAGCAATGCTGTGTGGAATACCATGACGGTGGATGAGGCATTCTGTAAGTCCACGTATTGTAGTTTTGGCAGAAGCATGTCGTGCAGGGAAGGCAAACCCATATCCAGAGTATGTGTCTATTCCAGTAAGAACAAATCACTGCCCTTTCCATGATGGAAGTGGTCCAATGTAATCAACCTGCCACCAGGTAGCAGGCTGATCACCCCGAGGAATGGTGCCATATTGGGGACTGAGTGTGGGTCTCTGCTGCTGGCAAATTGGACACTCAGCAGTGGCTGTGGCCAGGTCAGCCTTGGTGAGTGGAAGTCCATGTTGCTGAGCCCCTGCATAACCTCCATCCCTACCACCATGACCACTTTGTTCATGAGCCCATTGGGCAATGACAGGAGTTGCTGGGGAAAGAGGCTGATTGGTATCCACCAAACGGGTCATTTTATCCACTTGGTTATTAAAACCTTCTTCTGCTGAAGTCACCCTCTGGTGAGCATTCACACGGGACACAAATATCTTCATGTTGTTTGCCCACTCAGAAAGGTCTATCCACATACCCCTTCCCCAGACTTCTTTGTCACCAATCTTCCAATCATGTTCCTTCCAAGTCCCTGACCATCCAGCCAAACCATTAGCAACAGCCCAGGAATCAGTATACAGACGCACCTCTGGCCAGTTCTCCTTCCAAGCAAAGTGAACAACCAGGTGCACTGCTCGAAGTTCTGCCCACTGGGAGGATTTCCCCTCACCACTGTCCTTCAGGGATATCCCAGAAAGGGGCTGCAGTGCTGCAGCTGTCCACTTTCGGGTGGTACCTGCATATCGTGCAGAACCATCTGTAAACCAGGCCCGAGTCTTCTCTTCCTCAGTCAACTGACTGTAAGGAACTCCCCAAGATGCCATAGCTGTGGGCTGGGCAAGAGAAGGTAAGGTGGAAGGAGTGGGGGCCATGGGCATTTGGGCCACTTCCTCATGTAACTTACTTGTACCTTCAGGACCTGCTCGAGCTCTATCTCGTATATACCATTTCCATTTTATGATGGAGTGCTGCTGTGCACGCCCAACTTTATGGCTTGGTGAGTCAGATAACACCCAGCTCATGACAGGTAACTCAGGTCTCATGGTAACTTGGTGGCCCATGGTTAAGCATTCTGTCTCTACTAAGGCCCAGTAGCAGGCCAACAGTTGTTTCTCAAATGGAGAGTAGTTATCTACAGAGGATGGTAAAGCTTTACTCCAAAATCCTAAGGGCCTGTGTTGTGATTCTCCTATAGGAGCCTGCCAAAGGCTCCAAACAGCATCTCTATTTGCCACTGACACTTCCAGCACCATTGGATCAGCTGGATCATATGGTCCAAGCGGCAGAGCAGCTTGCACAGCAGCCTGGACCTGTTGCAGAGCCTCATCTTGCTCCAGTCCCCACTCAAAACTAGAAGCTTTTCTAGTCACTCGGTAAATGGGCCGGAGTAGCACACCTAAATGAGGAATATCTTGTCTCCAAAACCCTAAGAGGCCAACTAAACGTTGTGCCTCTTTTTTGGTTGTAGGAGGGGCCAGATGCAGCAGCTTATCCTTCACCTTAGAAGGAATATCTCGACAGGCCCCACACCACTGAACACCTAGAAATTTTACTGAGGTGGAAGGGCCTTGTATTTTTGTTGGATTTATCTCCCATCCTCTGCCACGCAAATACCTTACCAACAAATCTAGAGTAGTTGCTACTTCTTGCTCACTAGGTCCAATCAACATGATATCATCAATATAATGGACCAGTGTGATGTCTTGTGGGAGGGAGAAATGATCAAGATCCCTGCAGACAATATTATGACATAGGGCTGGAGAGTTGATATAACCCTGAGGTAGCACGGTGAATGTAAACTGCTGGCCTTGCCAGCTAAATGCAAACTGTTTCTGGTGGTCCTTGCTGACAGCAATTGAGAAAAAAGCATTTGCCAGATCAATAGCTGCATACCAGGTACCAGGGGATGTGTTGATTTGCTCAAGCAATGATACCACATCTGGGACAGCAGCTGCAATTGGAGTCACCACCTGGTTAAGCTTACGATAATCCACAGTCATCCTCCAAGACCCATCTGTTTTCTGCACAGGCCAAATAGGAGAGTTGAATGGGAATGTGGTGGGAATCACCACCCCTGCATCCTTCAAGTCCTTAAGAGTGGCATTAATCTCTGCAATCCCTCCAGGAATCCGGTATTGCTTCTGGTTCACTACTTTGCTAGGCAGGGGCAGCTCTAGTGGCTTCCACTTGGCCTTTCCCACCATAATAGCCCTCACTCCAGGAGTCAGGGAACCAATGTGAGGATTCTGCCAGTTGCTGAGTATGTCTATTCCAATTATGCATTCCGGCACTGGGGAAATAACCACAGAATGGGTCCGGGGACCCACTGGACCCACTGTGAGATGGACCTGGGCTAAAACTCCATCAATCATCTGACCTCCATAAGCCCCAACTCTGACTGGTGGACCAGAGTGACGTTTTGGGTCTCCAGGAATTAAAGTCACTTCTGACCCAGTGTCTAATAATCCATGAAATATCTGATCATTTCCTTTTCCCCAATGCACAGTCACCCTGGTAAAAGGCTGTAGGTCCCCCTGGGGAAGGCTGGGAGGAAGATTAACAGTGTAAATTTTTGGCAGTGTGACAGGGTCCTTCTCCAAGGGTACCCGGCCTTCCTTTCATTCAAGAGGCTCTGGATCTGTAAACTGTCTCAAGTCTGGGAATTGATTAAGGGGCCGTGACTCTCTGTTTTTATAATTCAAGGGAGATTTTTGTTCACTTGGCCTAGAATTCTTCTGCTTATATAGTTCAAACAAGAATTTAGTCGATTGCTCATCTATTTTACTACTTGGTACTCCATGATCCACTAGCCAACGCCATAAGTCTCTGCGAGTCATATTATTTTGATTGCTGCTTTGAGCCTGTTTTCCATTATGGTAGCCCTGTCCACCTTGTCTGTGGTGATTAACTGCAGCCACTTGGCTTCTGCTGACTCGGGACCCGATTATCCCCATTGTGTTTAAGGATTCCAGTTCAGTGACAGCAGTTCCTACAGTAATACCTGACCTACAGAGAAGGGCGACTACAGAGCTCTTCAGGGATGATGGAGCTAGTTTCACAAATTTATTCCTTACAGTCCTGGTAAAAGGTGTGCCCTCTGGACATTCCAGGGCTGTGTGAGCAGGTCTTCCATGATAAATCCACTCTAACATTCCAATCTCTCTAAGCCTTTGAATCCCCTCCTCCACATTATATCAGGGCAGTTCTGGCATTTCAACTTCTGGTAATGCCAGCCACCTTTTGATCCATGTTTCAGCCAGCCACCCAAACAAACTGTTAACACCCTTTCTAACCCCTCGAGCTACAACATTGAATGCAGAATCTCTGCTTAGTGGGCCCATATCAGTAAATTCAGCCTGATCCAACCTTATATTCCTTCCACCATTATCCCACACTCTCAATATCCATTCCCACACATATTCCCCTGGTTTCTGTCTGTATAAGTTGGAAAACTCATACAGTTCTTTTGGAGTATAGCATACTTCCTCATGGGTCACACTTTGTACCTCACCCTTTGGGGCTTGTTGGGACTTGAGCCTAGTTATAGATCTTGAAGCAAAAACTGGTGGTGGGGGTGGGTCATGAAAAGAGTTAGAATTATCTCTCAAGCCATTCACCTCAGGACACTCTGTTGCATTTTCATCTCTTAAAACAGGATTAGTCTCTCCAGACAAAAGAGTGAGGGCTGCTTCCTCAGGGGAGGTGATTACAAGATTAGCAGGCATTGAAGGGTCAATCTCCTTAGGTGGGAGTTGCGTGGCAGGCTCCTTAGGGCAGACTGGAGGCAGAGAAGCTGTTTCCCCAGGACAGCCCTCTACAGGTAAATCTAACAATGACCCAGCAGAATCCAGGGTTCCAATGTCCTCACTGTCATTATTATCAATCCATATGTCTCCATCCCAAGTTTCTGGGTCCCATTCTTTTCCAATCAATGCCTTTACTTTAACAGCAGACACCCTGAAAGGTTGAGATTTTAGTTTACGCTGTAAATGTGCTACTCGCACAATAAGAGACTGCGTCTGATTTTCAGAAACCTCCAGTCTGCGGGCACAGGAAATAAGATTTTCTTTCAGGGCACAGATGGAACCCTTTACATCTGTCGTACGGCATTCAAGTTTTGAATTTGAAGCCTTTAGCTCATCCCTTTCTCTTACAACTGTATCCAAAGTATCTAAGAGCAGCCAGCCAACATCATTATACTTCTTAATACTGCAAAACTCTGTGAAAGTGTCGAAAACACTGTCACCCAGAGCCTTGCTTCGTACTAGAGCACAATTAGGAGAATCAAATGGTGCTATTTTGCGTATTTCCTTTGCCAACTCCTGCCATGGACTCTTAGTACCCTCTTGATTATTGGAAATAGAGTCATTAGTGCCTCTGAATCTAATCAGAGTAGAAAACAAGTTGTAAAAGCCCATTTTAAGATTCCGTTTCTCAAGAACCACTCTCGGTACCAAGTTGTATTAGTTAGGGTTCTCCTTGGAAACAGAATCAATGAGAGATGTCTCTTATTATCAAATTGTAAAAGCGACTCACGCAACTGCGGGAGCGCACGAGTCCAAATTCTGCAGAGCCGTCAACAAGCTGTCAACTCCAAGGAAGACGTCCGACGAACTCCTCAGGAAACGAACCGACAACTTTGACAAACTCCTCAGGAAACGAACTGGCAACTTTGAAGAACTCCTCAGGAAACGAACCGACAACTTTGACGAACTCCTCAGGAAACGAACTGGCAACTTCGACGAGTTCCCCAGGAAAAGCTTCACTGAGCAGCTGAAGAAGAAGTGAAGGTTTCTCTAACCGTCTGGCTTACAAGCCTCCAACTGATCACCCGGACCAAATCCAGCCAATTGCATTCTCTCACTGTGGAAGCACGCCCCTTGATGAGTCATCAGTCAGCTGCAGTCAATTGACTGATGATCCGACAAACCAACCAGCCTCAAATAGCCTCACAGGAATTGTCAGGCCAGTGCCCGCTTGACCAGACAGCTAGGCCACTTAGCCAAGTTGACACATGAACCCAACCATCACAGTGGGGTTTGGGGTTAGGATTTACTTGGGGTTGGGGTTACAGATAGGTTTAAGTTTCCATTTATGGTTAGGGTAAGAATTAGGCATAAAGGATAAGATTTAGGATTAGGTTTAGGATTAATGTTAGGGCTAGTGTTAGGGTCAGTTTTAGGCTTGGATTTGAGTTTGCATTTGGGTTTGGGTTTGGTGTTAGTATTAGGATTTGTATTGGTTTTACGGTTAGGATTAGGTTTAGGATTCTCTAGGGAAACAGAATCAATGAAATATATCTATGGATATAAGGTTTATTGTAGGGTTGGGTTGGGGTTGGTGTTGGGGCTGGTAGGGTTAGGGTCATGGTTAGGATTAGGGTTAGGTTTAGGTTTAGGGTTGGTGTTGGGTTTGGGTTTTGCATATTGTTTGGGTTTATGATTAGGAATAGGGTTAGCATTATGATTAGGTTTACTGTTAGGGTTAGGTTTAGGGTTAGTGTTAGGTTTAGGTTTAGTGTTCATGTTGGGGTTTTGGTTGGGATAGGATTAAAGGTAGGGTTTGGATTGTGTTTTGGGTTTTGGTTACAATTATGTTTAATGTTAATTTTAGGGTTAATGTTAGATTTAGGTTTAATAGTTAGAGTTGGGGTTGGGGTCAGCATAGGATTTAGGGTTGGGTTTGACTTTGTGGTTTAGCATTTGTTTAGGGTTAGGGTTACAGTTAGTGTTGGGGTTAGGGTTATATTTAAGCTTAGTGTCAGATTTTGGGTTAGGGATATTGTTAGGGTTAGGCTTAGGTTTGGTTTAGGGTGATGTTTAGGGTTTGGTTTGGGTTTGGGTTTGGTCTTAGGTTTGGGGTTTGCTTTTGTGTTGGGAATATCATTAGGGTTAAATTTGGGTTTAGTGTTAGTTCTAGGGTTAGGTTTACAGTTTGGTTTGTTCTTATTAGGTTAAGACTGAGAAGAGAGGTAGGTTTGGGGCTAGGGTTGAGGTTAGGGTTAGGGTTAGGCTTAGTTTTAGGTTTGTTTTGGGGTTATGGTTATGGTTATGTTTAGGGTTAAGTTTGGTGTTGGGTCTCCCTATGGTTTGGATTCTCTTTTTGAGTTATATTTAGGTTTATGGTTAATTTTATGGTTAGGTTTAGGGTTAGGTTTGGGGCTGGGTTTTGGTTTGGGGTTGGTGTTTGGGTTTGTGTTGGGTTTGGGGTTGCTGTTGGGGTTAGGGTTATGATTAGTTTTAATGTTAGTGTTAAGTTTAGGATTAGATTATGGCGAGATTAGCTTCAGGGTAGGTTTCAGATTAAGGTTAGGTTTACTCTTGTGGTTGGGGGTGAGGTTTGGGATGGGGACAGGTTAATGTTATGGTTAGGGTTGGGTTGGGATTAGCTTGAGGCTTAGGTTTGGGATTGGGTTTCAGGTTGGATTTGGGTTTGGGGTTGTTGGGGTTAGGTTTAGTTTAGGATTATATTTAGTGTTATGTTTAGGGTTAGGGTTGGGGTTGGGGTTGAGGTAAGGATAAAGGTTAGGTTTTGGTTGGGGTCAGGGTTGGGTTTGCAGTTAGGGTTAGGGTTAGGTTTAGTCTTAGGGTTAATGTTTGGGTTAAGTTTTGGTTTGGGGTTGTGGTTGTAGTTAAATTTCAGGTTGGGGTTTTGGGGTTGGGGTTGGTGTTGGTGATAGGGTTGGCTTTAAGTTTAGGGATAGGTTATGTTTAGGTCTGCATTGGGGTTAGGTTTAGGTTTAGGTTAAGGTTTAAGTTTAGGGTTAACATTAGGTTAGGGTTAAGGTTAGAGCTAGGATTTTGGTTAGTGTTAGTGTTGGTTTGGGTTTGGTGTTTGGGATGTGTTTTCTGTTTGGTTTGGGATTAGGTTTGGAGTTAGGGTTCAGTTTGGGCATGGGGTTTTGGGATAAATATTTGTATTGGGATTGGGTTACATTTAGGTTTCGGTTTAGGGGTAGGTTTAGAGACAGGTCTGTGGTTGGGTTTAGGTTTAGGGTAAGCTTTACCCTTAGGATTAGGGTTGGGATTAGAGTTAGGGTTAGGGTTACTCTTGGGGTTAGGTTTAGGTTTAGGGTTAGGGTTCACTTTTAGATTGTGTTGGTGTTTGGTTTGGGGTTAGTGTTATGTTTAGGTTTTGGGATAGGGTTAGTGTTAGGTTTAGTGTTGGTATTGGCATTAATGTAAGGGATTGGTTTGGGATAGTGTTAGTGTCAGCATTAGGTTTAGGGTTTGTGTTAGGATTTGGGTTAAGCTGAGGGTTAAATCCAGGGTTAGGTTTAGCATTGGCATTAGGGTTAGGGTTCAGTGTGGGGTTTGGTTTAGGGTTAGATTTGGGTTATGTTTAGGGTTAGGGTTAGGGTATGGATTGGGTTTGGGGCTGTGGTTGTGGTAGTCACTTGGTTTAGGTTTACGGTAAGGGTTAGGGTTGGGGTCCAGTGGTTTTGGGGGTTGGGGTTGGTTTGGGGGTTGGCTTTGCAGTTGCGTTTGCAAGATAGTTTTAGTGTTATGGGTAAGTTTAGTTTACTGTAAAGGTTAGGATTAGGGTTAGGGTTTGGTTTAGGGTTGGGTTAGTGTTAGGGTTTAGGTTGGAGTTGTGGTTAGGATTTGCATTGGGGTTAGTTTTAGGGAAAGTTTAGGATTAGGGTTATGTTTGGGCTATTGTTATGTTTAGGGTTACAGTTAGGTTAGGGTTAAAGTTAGTGTTTGATTTGCAGTTGGGGTTAAGTTTATGGTTAGTGTTAGGGCTAGGTTTGGGGTTGGGGTCGGGTTAAGGTTAGGTTTGGGTTAGGTTTTTTTGGCATTGGGTTTTGGCTTGGTGTTGTCTTTGGGTAGGATTTGGGCTTAGGATTAGGGTTAATTTAGGTTTTGGTTTAGGGTTAGGTTTGTGGTTGGGTGTCCCGGCCGGCGGGACGTTCAACGGAAGCTCCAAATCCTGTGAGGGAGGAATGGTATGGGACAAGAGACACGAGGAATGACAGCAAGACAGGTTTCTGATCAAGCTGCAAAACTTTATTGAAGAGGCAGGGTATATATACCCTAAGGTAGAGGGAGTGGCTAGTACGAACGGGTGGCGGCCTAGGATTGGCTGCTGCTGTTGCTAGGGCGGATGGCAGATGTAAGGCTAGCACAGGATTGGTGGCTACTGTTGCTGGGATAGAAGGCAGGTAGTAAAGCTAGCACTCTAGATGTGAATCTTAGGCGCAAACGGCTATCACTTCCATAGAAGGCTGAGGGCAACTTAAACTGTTGTTGCATCAGCCCCAGCTGTCATGTTGCATATCTCCGGCATCGCTGAGGGTGGATTTTATACATGCTACCTTAATCGTCCCCAACATCTCCTCCCTTTGTTTTTCAAAAGGATGGAGGAAGAATGCTGATCGAGCACTCTTTTGGCATTAACCTGCTGGGGGAAATAGAGGCCTCATTCCCCAAGTTGTTTGTGGCTCTGTTTTTCTGGGGAGGGGAGTTTTTGGCAGAGCAAAACCCCTATGCAAATGAGGCATATTTCTCAAGGAGCTCGAAAATGGCCTTTAATTGCTTTGGCCCTCCTTTGCAGTGCTTTGCCTCGCACCCAGCGGTACCAATCATAGCATACGCTAGAAGCATACTTTCGAGTTATATGCTGCTCCCGTAGGAGGGGGTTTCTTACCCGTAAGGGTGGGTAGCAGTCAGATGATCTGGATCCAAACCCTGGTCAGCGAGTTGAAGCCGGTGATAATGCACTTGAATAGGCTTGCTTAGGGCAGAGTCAATTTGATCCTTAACTAGCTGTATTATTCTTTTTATGGCCCAAGGAGCAAAAGATATTATAAGGATTATGGTTATTAAGGGGCCTAATATAGGAAGGAGGTAAGGGAGGATTCCATTAAGTCCCCAGGAGATACCCCCTTGGGTTTCTCGCTCACGTCTGCGGTTTTCAATTCCTTCCCTAAGTTTGGTCATGGAATCCTTAACTATGCCAGAATGGTCAGCGTAAAAGCAACATTCCTCGCCCAGCGCAGCACAAAGCCCTCCTTGCTTAAGGAAAAGCAGATCTAAGCCTCTCCTGTTTTGGAGAACAACCTCCGATAGGGACGTAAGGGATTTTTCAAGATGGGTAATGGAGGTTTCAATGCGGGCTAAATCTTCGTCTATAGCAGCTCTTAGGTGGGAGAAGCCTTGGTTTTGGAGAATGATAGAGGCGATTCCGGTGCCTAGGCCAGTAATACCTAAAAGAGAAGCAATAGTAACAACCGTAACAAGTTCTCTTTTCTTTCTTAGCATGGCTGGAGACTGCGCGACCAAGTGGTGATAAAGGTCTTCCTCTGTATGAAAGAGGACATGGGGTAACACAGCCACTAAGAGGCACATTTCCCCTGTTTCAGTTAGGGCTTTTGCTGATACGCAAGGAGTAAGCCCCGTGGAAGAGCACAGCCATTTTGCCCCTGTTGGGGGGATATAGAATTTGCCAGGCGATGGAGAGGACGACTGTGCACAGACTGTTTTTAAGGAGGCAGAAATATTACCAATACAATGCCCAGAGTGAAGAACGGATTGCATAGTGAGACCGATTTTTCTTGCATTCCAAGGGCATTGGGAAGGATTGTCTTCATTAGAAGTATTAAATGTAACATTAAGAGCTATAGCATCATAATAAGGAGGCTTGGCAGAGAAACACAGCCAACAACTACGAGTAAAATTAGGCTGGGAGGAGTTTAGAGAGAAAAAGGTGGCTTGGAGTAGTGGCCAAAGCGGGCTGTCAAATGATATGGACGGGCTTGAGGACGACAATATTGGGATGCTAATAAAAGGGGGAGTAGTGGGGTGAATTTTGGAAAGATTTGTACTGGGCGTGCTCGGGACAGGAGGGGTAGCCGGAGGCGCGAGCACTACATTTGGTCCAATGGCAGAAGGTTTTTGCTGTACTGCTTCCTTCTTTATTAGAATAAGGCTTCCTGGGTCGGTTGATGAAAATAAGTAGATTCGAAAGCCCCATGTCCGACCGTTTAACCAAGAGTTATCAGTGGGGAGTTGTACGGTGAGATTTAATTTTTCACAGTTTGAGTCACCAAATGTAGATAAGGTGGTGCGTTTACCGAGTGTGCAGCCAAGGGGGGACCATTTTAAAGTTAGGTAGTGATCAGGGGCGGAAGGTTTCCAATTAGTAGCTAATGTTTCACACCCCCAGTATGCACAATAGTACTGGTTGGGAGTATTGCAATATTGTTTTCTGGGGTTGGAGGCCGGGCACATGTAATATTGGGCTTTGTTAAGGCATGGTGTGCCGTCTGAACATTTAATTAGATCACTGGCATAAACAAGGAAGGAAGGGTGTCCTGCTGTAATTTGGGTTTGTATAACTGTGGAATCTTCCTATCGTGCCAAGGTCCATTTCCAAGGCTGATCGGGGTTGGAGTTGCCAAAGGTGGCATGCACACTTTGCAGGAGAAAATATAAGGTGGCAACTTTAAATGGCAGTAGGCATAAGAAAGCCATACTAATAGAGGCTATAGGTTCTTCCCTGTTAAGGGAGACAAGCTAGCAAAGTAATACACCCTACAATGCACAAATATGCTATAGCAAGCAGGAATCTTTCTAACAGATTCCAATCTTTTGGGGCAACAGTTGCTAATCCGGCTGCAAACAGCAAGGCCAAAAAACCAATTAATAAAAGCCAATAGTAATTCAAGTGGTAATTCATGTGGTTAGTGATGGGATAAACCTGTAAGCAGGACTTCTTTCCACTTCCGGTTGTGTGCGGGCTGGTCGTCTCCAGATGGGTTATAGCAGGAGTTATTGATGTGCTGGAAGAGAAAAGAAAGACATTTTTCTCAGGGAGAGGCTTCTGCCCTGGAAAGGTTATTATTAAGAGGAGGGGAAGGAAGTGTCTCAGGGGTTTGTTTCGGCAATGAAGAATTAATATGTTTTATCAGCCGTTCTGGAAGCCAGCGAGGACCTTCCCTCTTTTGATCGTATATGCAAGCAGAGCCTCATCCCCAAATAATCACGGGGTCAGGCCCATTCCATTCTGACGTTAAGGGGTCACGCCACATAACAGTGGCTTGTTGCGTTTGCGTTTTGGGATGCCAATGTCTGTCAGCTGCAGATTGTCCTTCATCATCCAGAGTTAGGAAGTTAAGAACAAAAAGAGCATGATGTAAAAGGTCTCGAGGTCGTTGTTTGGTGAGATTGAGAGTACTTTCGGCCAGGCAGCACAGGGCATTTTTTAAGGTGTGTGCTCGTTCTACCATTCCTTGCCCCTGGGGGTTATACGGTATTCCCGTGATATGCTTAATTTGTAATTGTTGACAGAAGGTTTGAAAATTTTTTCCAGTATATCCAGGCCCATTGTCTGTTTTAATGATTTTAGGTTGGCCTAAAGTAGCGAAGCAATGTAGTAAATGAGAAATAACATGCTTCGAAGCTTCTCTTGTTTGCAAGCTAGCTTGAGAAATGGCCAGGTTGCTTACAATTATAGCATGTTGGAGGCTTTGCTTGTGCAGCGAAATTTTTGCGCTGCGCTGCAAAATTTTGAAGAGCGGCGCCAATAGCTATTCCAAGGGTTTGAGTGGGCCCGATGCCAGAACAGAGCTTTATATAATTATTAAGATTAGTATTACGAAAGGGACGGATTGCTGCTTGGCAGGCAGCGTTAGCATTTTCATAGGCCAGGTGTTTAATAAAATCACTTTCGTTTTTGCTAGCCCCAAATAAGAGCTCAGCCATGTTTTGCAGGCGGCTAAGGAAATCAGTATATGGCTCATCAGGCCCCTGTCTTAATTTAGCAAGAGAGGCAGTGGCGGCGCCCTTTTGCGGAAGTTTTTTCCATGCTCTAAGCGCGGCCGTTTGTATTTGCGCTAAGAGACCTGGGGGGAATTGAGCCTGCTTATCACTTTGATGGTAGGGACTTTGACCTAAAAATTTATTTAAGGTCCAAGTTTTAGAAGTGGCCTTACGGGCATTGCGGGTGGCATACTTTTTACAATGCTCCTCATAATCAGATTTCCATAACAGGAAATCACCGCCAGACAAGGCAGCTCTGGCTAGCTGGAACCAATCGTTAGGAATAAGTTCCTTTTCACTAAGGCTCTCCAGTAGGGCGAGCGTGAAGGGAGCGGTAGCGCCATAATCACTCACTGCCTTTTTTAATTTCTCTAGATATGTTAGACTAAGTTTTTTATATTTAGCAGTTGAGGTGGAACTAGCTTCTTCCTGCTCTCCTTCGCTAGAGTCAGGGGAATCTGATTTATTACTCTCCTCGCTATCGCTACCAGAATCGCCATTTTTGGAGCCCGCAACACCATGTTGAGAACCGGCAGCGCCATTTTGGGAGCCGGCGACGCCATTTTGAGAATCTCGAGTCTGACTACGCGTAACCGGAAAAGCATAGGCGCGGCGAGTACAATGGAGGCGCGATGAGCGGGCATTTTCTGGAAGCGAAAGGGCTGCAATGCTTTGAGTTGCCAACCGGAGGTCGGCGAGCAGATCGGCGGTATGCTGCCGCTCCTGTTTAAAAGTTTCTCTAAAATTATCGGCGTGTAGCCAGAGATTTTCTGTGGCTTCTTCTAAAGCATGAAACTGAGATAAGGGCATAACTGGATAAAAATGAGAATATGGTTTGAAAAAATCGGGTGCATAAGGGGGTGGCCGAAACGGAGGAAGGGAGTTGTTTTCTAAAGAGGGAGAAATTTTAACCTCCGGTCCCTCCAAAGTGGGAGAAATTTTAGCCTTTGGTTTGATTTCATACTGATCAGGTGACAAACTGACTTGACTGGTTGGGGTATTTGGCCTATCCCTGTTAGAATTTTCGTTTAAAGGATATTCAGGCATGTTAATAATTACTGAGCCGCATGCTGAAGCAGGGCGAGAGTGCTCTCTCAAAGCTTCCTCTCCTAATTTACAGAGGTTTTGAACGTCTGGAGCTGAAGAGTGGACTTTTAGAATTTCATTAATTAGGTTCCAATAAGAAAAGGCAGTAACCGGGACCTTTTCAGGACCAAAGGTTCGAAAATAATCTTTTAAACAATCTCCAACTCTTAGCCAGCACTGGTGATCTATAGTACCTTCTTGAGGGAACCAAGGGCAGGTTTGTAACAGGAAATTAAAAAAGCGCGTGAGATCTTTTTTCTTAACTCGTGTTCCTCATGCCTTGAGTGATTACTTAACTTGACTAACATATAATTCATGTTGGGAAATTCCTTGTCCCATGATAAGGGTGGGGGGGCTTACCTTTTGTTGCTTTCTTTTCTTCTTCTTTCCTTTCGCCGACACTGATCAACTGGTGAACGGATCTGTCTCGCGAGCGCGCTTCCCCGCGGTGATCCCTGGTGTGGTTTTCTTTCTTTCTTTCTTTGACTGCTGAACGGATCTGTCTCGCGACCAAGTTTATTCGCGGCGATCCCGGGTGCGGTGAGTGTGAGGTACCTCTCTCCCTGAGTGCAGCGTTCCGTCTCTCACAGAATTCAGAGCCCCACGTTGGGCGCCAGTTTGTCCCGGCCGGCGGGACGTTCAACGGAAGCTCCGAGTCCTGTGAGGGAGGAATGGTATGGGACAAGAGACACGAGGAATGACAGCAAGACAGGTTTCTGATCAAGCTGCAAAACTTTATTGAAGAGGCAGGGTATATATACCCTAAGGTAGAGGGAGTGGCTAGTACGAACGGGTGGCGGCCTAGGATTGGCTGCTGCTGTTGCTAGGGCGGATGGCAGATGTAAGGCTAGCACAGGATTGGTGGCTACTGTTGCTGGGATAGAAGGCAGGTAGTAAAGCTAGCACTCTAGATGTGAATCTTAGGCGCAAACGGCTATCACTTCCATAGAAGGCTGAGGGCAACTTAAACTGTTGTTGCATCAGCCCCAGCTGTCATGTTGCATATCTCCGGCATCGCTGAGGGTGGATTTTATACATGCTACCTTAATCATCCCCAACAGTTGGGTTTGGGTTTGTGGTGGGGTTGGGGTTAGGATTAAGGTTAGGGTTAGGGTTGGGGTTGGGGTTAGAGTTAGTGTTAGCTTGTGGTTCTGTTTGGGTTAGGATTAGTGTTGGGTTAGGGTTAGGGTTAGGGCTAGGTTTAAGTTTAAGGTTGGAATTAAGGTTACTGTTGGGGTTGTTGGGTTTGTTTTTTGGTTTTGGTGAGGGTTAGGGTTAGGTTTGGGAATAGGGTTAGCATTTGGGTTAGGGTTAGCTTTAGGATAAGGCTAGGTTTTGGGTTAGGTTTAAGTTTTGTGTTGGTTTATGGTTAGGGTTAAGTTAGGGTTTGGGTAGGATTTGGGGTTGTGGTTGGGTTTGGTGTTGTGATTAGGGTTAGAATTATGTTTCTGGTCAGGGTTGTTGTTATGGTTAGGCTTATGTTTAAGGTTAGGGGTTTGTTTTAGGGTTAGCATTAGGGTTAGTGCGAACTTTAGGATTATGGTTAGGGTTACTTTTGTTGTGGTTAGGGTTAGGACTGTGGATGGTGTTTGGTTTAGGTTTAAGTTTAGGGTTAGGATGAGGAATACGGTTTGGTTTTGAGTTAAGGTTAGGGTTTGCGTTTGCATTTAAGAATGGGTTGGGTTGGTGTTAGGGTTAGGTTTATGGTTAGTTTTTGATTTTGGGTTAAGTTTGGGTTAGGGTTAGTTTTATGGCTGTGGTTTGTTTGGAGTTGGGGTGGAGTTACCATTTGCCATTGGGTTTAGAGTTGGGGTTAGGGTAAGCTTAGGGTTAGGTTTAGTGTTAGGATTAAGTTGGGCTTTAGTGTTAGGATAGTTTTAGGTTAAGGTTGATGTTCATGTTTCCTTCAATTTGTTCTTTGTCTCTCTCTTCCAGTCCTGATTGACAGTGGCTTTGTCTATAAAAAGCTTGCAAAAATTCAGTTGGATTCGCATGAAGCACACAGGGGTCAAAGCCATCAGACAATAGGACTTTCCACAAATCCTTTCTGGATAATTCCATCTTCAATCCTGGCTTGTACTGAAATGGCAGTCAGGTTCCATGTTTGGCTAAATTCTCATGTGGGGCTGTAGCTTCTGAGGTTCCACTCCCTGGAAATCTGGAATTTTCCAAACCATCAGTTTCTTGTTTCTTTGATTCCAAGACTTCAGTTCTAAGTTGATCTCTCTCCATCACATTTTACTATAAGCTGCAAGGAGAAGCCATGCTATATCCACAAATTTTAGTTTTGAAATCTCATCAGCCATGTATCCAGCTTGTCACTCTGAAATTATTCCATCCTTCTGACACCAGGACTCAATTTTGCCAAATTCTCTTACATTTTAAAGCAAGGATCACCTTTCTTTGAGTTCCCAATGACATATTCGTCATTTCTATTCAAGTCCTTGTCAGAAATATCTTTAGAGCCCATATTTCTACTAACAGCCTCTACAAAGCAGTTTAGGTCTTTTCTATCAAGCTCCTCACATTTCTTCCAGAGTCTTCCTCTTATCCATTTTAAAAGCTGTTTCAACATGTTTGGTATTTGCAAACTAAGCAGCACCAGCACCCCACTTCTGGTACCAAAATCTGTTCTAGTTTGCTAATGCTTCTGGAATGCAAAACACCAAAGATGGACTGGCTTTTATAAAAGGGGGTTTATTTGGTTACACAGTTATGGTCTTAGGACCATAAAGTGACCAAGGTAACACATCAACAATTGGGTAACTTCA
Source organism: Choloepus didactylus (assembly GCF_015220235.1). Classification (NCBI taxonomy): domain Eukaryota; kingdom Metazoa; phylum Chordata; class Mammalia; order Pilosa; family Megalonychidae; genus Choloepus; species Choloepus didactylus. Next base: position 9,117 of record NW_023637654.1, on the reverse strand, counting down.
CTGGAGGATGACCAGTGGTATCTGGAAAACCTCTGTTAGCTGGGAAGGCACGTGGCTGGTGTCTGCTCCATGTTCTGGTTTCAAAATGACTTTCTCCCAGAACATTCCTCTCTAGGCCACTGCTTCTCTTCAAAACACCACACTCAGTTGCTATTGGGGCGCTTGTCCTCTCTTAGCTTCTCCAGAGCAAGAATCTACTTTTGATGGCCATCTTCAAAACGTGTATTATCTGCAGCTCCTCTCTCAGCTCCTGTGCATTCTTACAAGTGTCCCTCTTGGTGATAGCAAGCTCGCTCCTTCTGTCTTATATAGTGCTCTAATAAACTGATCAAGGCTCATGCTGAATGGGTGGGAACACTCCTCAATGGAAATTATCCAATCATAGTTATCACCCACATTTCGGTGGGGAATATCTCCATGAAAACAAACTAATCCAAATGTTCCAACTTGAAAAACGATGGCTGCCCCCACATGATTGCATCCAAGAACGTGGCTTTTTCTGGAGGAGAAAATATATCCAACCAACACAGTTAGATTTGGGGTTTGGTTTAGTTTTGGGTTTAGGATTAGGGTTATGTATAGGTTTAGGTTTGGTGTTGTGTTTTGTGTTAGGGTTAAGGTTGAGCTTGGGTTTGGGCTTACGTTTAGGGTTAGTGTTAAGATTAGGCTTAGGGTTTGTGTTTTGGTTAGGATTAGTGATAGGTTTAGGTTTAGGTTTGGGGTTGGGTTTGTTGTTATGTTTGAGGTTAGGGTTTGGTTTAGTTTTAGGGCTAGGCTTAGGATTAGGTTTAGGGTTTGTTTTGGGGTTGGGTTTGGTTTAACAATGGGGTTGGGGTTAGATTTAGGGTAAGCTTTAGGTTTAGATTTAGGGCTAATTTTATATTTGTGGTTGGGGTTTGGTTGCAGCTGGGTTTGGTCTTAGGGTTAGTGTTAGTGTTAGGGTTAGTACTAGGGTTAAGTTTATAGTTAGTGTTAGGTTGAGGATTAGGATGAGGGTAAGGGGTAAATTTTGGATTAGGGTTGTGGTTTGATGGGGTTTAGGGTTAGGTTTAGGGTTAGCAAAATGGTTAGGGTTAGGTTTAGTGTTGGGTTTGATGTTAGGTTTAGGGAGGGGTGTGGGTTAAGGTTAGGGTCGTGGTTAAGTTTAGTGTTTGGGTTAGGGTGTGACTAGCCTTAGGATTAAATTTAGATCTAGGTTAGGATTTGGATTGGGTTTAGGGTTAGGTTTGGTGTTGGTGTTAGGGTTAGTGTTAGTGTTAGTGTTAGGGTAAGTTTGGGTTAGGTTTAGGGTTAGGTTTAAGGTTAGGGTTAGGTTTAGTTTTGTAGTTAGGGTTAGGGCAGGGTTTGGGTTAGGGCTGGGTTTGGGGTTCATGTTGTTTTTGGGTTTGAGTTTGGGCTTGGGATTTTGTTAGGGTTAGGGTTAGGGGTAGGGATAGGGTAAGGTTTAGGTTTAGGGTTCTGGTTGGATTTGGGTTTAGGGTTGATGTTTGTGCTACAGTTAGGGTTAGTGTTAGGATTGGGTTTGGAATTTTGGTTAAGTTTAGGTTTAGGGTTAATGTAAGGGTAAGGGTTAGGTTTGGGGTCATTTTAGGGTTGGGATTGGGATTTTGGTTGCAGTTGTTTTTGGTAGGGATAGGATTGAGGTTAAGTTAAGGGTTAGGTTGAGGATTATGCCTGGGGTTGATGTTGGAGTTGGCTTTGGGGTTCTGGTTAGTGCTAGGGTTGGGGTTAGGTTTTGGTTTAGGATGAGCATTAGGATTAGCATTAGATTTAGAGTTAGGTTTTGTGTTGTGTTTGAAGTTGGAGTTGGGCTTGAATTTGGAGTTGGGGTTTTGGTTTGGATTAGTTTTGGGGTTAGAATTAGGTTTAAGTTTAGGGTTTTGGTTCAGGTTGGGTATTGAGTTAGGTTTCAGGTTAGGGATAGTTTTAGATTTATGGTTAGTTTTGGGGTTAGTGCTAGGGGTTGGATTAGGGTTAGTCTTAGGATTTTCGTTAGTCCTGTGGTTGGGGTTGTGTTTGGGTTGGGGTTGGAACTACATTTAATGTAAGTAAAGGGTTAAGGTTATGTTTGGGGTGGGGTTAAGTTTAGGGTTAATGTTGTGAGGGTTAGGTTTAGTGTTAGAGTGAAGTTTACGGTTAGCATTGGGGTTAGGATTAGGGGTAGGGTTTGAATTAGCATTTGTGTTGTGGTTGGGTTTGGGTTTTTGGCTGATTTTGTCATTGGTGTTGGGGCTAGGTTTTGGTTAGGTCTAGGGTTCCAGTTGGGTTTGGAGTAAGGGATAGGGTTGGTTTAGGTTAAGGGTTAGATTTAGTTTTAGGGTTAGGTGTAGGGTTAGTGTAGGATTAGGGTTTGGTTTGGGTTTGAGGTTGGGGTTGGCGTTGGGTTGGAGCTTGCTTTTGGGATTTTTGTTGTGGTTAGGTTATGTCCTAGGGTTAGGTTTAGAGTTAGTGTTAAGTTTAGGGATAGGGTTAGGGTTAGGTTTGGGTTAGTGTTTGGGTTAGGTTTAGGGTTGTGATTGGGGTTGCCCTTTGGGTTGGGGATGGGTTTACATTTAAGTTCATGATTAGGTTTAGGTTTAGGTTTGGGGTTCAGGTTAGGGTTTAGTTTAGTGTTGGTGTTAGGTTTAGGTTTTGGGTTAGGGTAGGGAAGGTGTTTGTGTTAGAGTTGGGATTGGGGTTGGCTTTGGGGTTGGCTTCATGTTTGGGGCTGGGTTGGGTTAGATTTAATTTTAGGGTTAGGGTTTGTTTAGGGTTAGGGTTAAGAATGGTTTAGTGTTAGGGTTAAAATTGGGGTTTTGGATAAGTTTGTGGTGGGGTGGGTTGTAGTTAGGGATGGTGTTGGGGTTAAGTATAGGGTTATTTTAGGATTAAGTTTGTTGTTAGGGTAAGGTGTAGAGTTAGCATTAGGCTTATGCTAACCCTTACATTAACTCAAACATTACATAAGTATTAGGCTTATGCTAACCCTAACATTAAACCAAACATTGGGTTAGTGTTAGGGTTATGATTAGGTTTACAGTTATGGTTTGATTCATGTTGGAGCTAGGTTTGGCCTTAGGGTTAGGTAGGGTTAGTTTTATGGTTAGGATTAGGGTGGGTTTGAGGTTAGGGTTAGGGTTGGGTTTAGGTTTGTGGTTAGGTTTAGGTTTAGTGATAAGTTTGGGTTTAGAATTTGTGTTCAGTTTAGGGTTAGGGTTAGGTTTATGGTTGGGGGTGGGTTTGGGTTTGGATTTGAGGTTAGGGTTAAAATTAGGTTTAAGTTTAGGGTTAAAATGTTTGTTAGGGCTAGCGTTAGCATTGGTTTTGGGGTTCAGTTTGGGTTTAGTTTTAGTTTTAGGGTTAGGGTCAGGGTTGGGTTGGGGTTTGGGGTTGGGTTTGTTTTTAGGGTTAGTGCTTGTTTTGGGGTTGGTATTAGGGTTAGGGTTGAGATTAGGGTTAGGGTTAGGGTTTGGTTTAATGTTAGGGTTAGCATAAAGTTAGGATTGGTGCTAGGGATAGGGTTAGGGTTAGGGTTAGTGTTGGGTTAGGTTTAGGATTAAGGATAGATTTTGTGTTGGGGTTGTTTTGGGGTTTATATTTGTGGTTGGGATAAGTTTTAGGATTAGGTTTAGGGTTAGGTTTCATTTTAGGGTTAGGGTTAGGGATAGGGTTATGTTAAGCTTAGTTTTAGAGTTAGGTTTGGGGTTACCATTTAGATTAGGGTTATGGTTAGAGTTGGGTTTAAGGTTAGGATTAGGGTAAGGGTCAGTGTTAGCTATAAGGATAAGGATAGGGATACGGATAGGGAGAATGACAGGTAGGGATTTGGGCTGGGATTGGGTTAGTATTATGTTTAGTTTTAGGGATAGGTATAAGAATGGTGATAGCATTAGATTTAGGATTAGGGCAAAATTTAGGTGTAGGGTTAGGATTTGGTTTAGGTTTAGGGTTCAAGTTAGTGTCAGGGTTAATGTTAGGGTTATGGTTATGGTTAAGTTAGGGTTAGGGTTGGGTTTAGGTTTGGTTTGGTTTTAGAGCTAGGTTTAGGGCTAGCATTAGTTTTAGGGTTGGGGTTGGTGTCTGGGTTAGGATGATTTTGTGTTAGGTCTTGGGTTAGGCTTATGGTTATGTTTATGCTTAGGTTTAGCATTAGTGTTAAGCTTAGGGTTGGGCTTTGGATTGGGATTGGGGTTGGGCTTGAGTCTGGGGTTTGGATTTTGATTGGGTTAGTGTTATGGTTATGGATGGTGTTAGGGTTATGGTTAGAATTGGGTTTGGGACTGGGGTTAGGATTAACGTTAGGGTTATTGTTAGGGTTATTGTTAGGTTTAGGGTTAGGGTTAGGGTTAGGTATAGCCTTGTGGTTGTGGCAGGGTGTGTGTTTGTGTTTGGTGTTGTGGTTAGGGTTAGTGTTAGGTTTAGGGTTAGGTTTATTGTTGGAATGGTGCTTAGTGTTGGGATTGGGATTGTGGTTGTGTTTGGGGTTGCTGTTGTATTTGGGGTCTCAGTTGTTGGTGGTATGGTAAGGTTTAGGGTTAGGGTTAGGGCTAGTTTAAGTTTAGGGTTGGGGGTTTGGTTGGAGTTGTGTTGTTGGTTTTAGGGTTAAGGTTCAGGTTACTTTTTGGTTTAAGGTTAGTCTTAGGGAATGGGTTAGGTTTAGGTTAAGGGTAAGGGTTATGTTCAGGGTTAGGGTTGGGGTTAGGATTAACATTAGAGTTTGGGATAATGTTAGGCTTGGGGTTCGGATTTGGGATGGGATTTGGTTTGGGGTTAGGGTTAATTTAAGGATTACCGCCAGTGTTAGGATTAGGGTTAGGCTTATGTTTAGGATTAGAGTTGAATTTAAGTTTATGTTTAGGGTTGGGTTTATTGTTAGGATTAGGTTTAGGGTTAGGATTAAGACTAAGGTTAGGTGTAGGGTAAGGTTAGTGTTAGCGATAGGGTTAGGGATAATGATAGGTATAGGGATATGGATTTGATAGAGACAGGGTTAAGTTTAGGGTAAGATTATGTATTAGGATAGGGATGGGGATAGAATTTTGTTTAGGCTTAGGAAAGTGTTTGGGTTACAGTTATGGCTATGTTATGGTTAGAGTTAGTGTTGGTATAGAAGGTTAAGGTTAGATTTAGGGTTAGGGATGGATTTTGGGTTGAGGTAGAGTTAGGTTTAGTGTTAGGGTTTGATTTAGGTTTAGGGTTGGGTGTGTGTTATGTTTTGGGATGGGTTTGGTTTAACTTTTGGGTTAAGGTTAGGGTTAATGTTATGGTTATTTTCAGAGTTAGGTTTAGGGTTAGTGTTGTGTTTATGGTTAGAGTTTGGGCTAGGTTTTGGGTAATACTTAGGGTTAAGGCTATGATTAGGGTTAATTTAGGGATGGGGGTTTTGTGGTTAGGGTTGGTTTTGGGGTTGGAGTTGGTTTGGGGGTTAGTTTTAGGGTTAGGGTTAGGGTTAGGGTTAGGTTTAGCATTAGGGCTAGTTTTGTGATTAAGATTAGATTGAGGGTTTGTGTAAGGTTTAGGGTTAGAATTAGGGTAGTGTTAATTTTAGGGTTAGGATTAGGGTGAGAGGTAGGTTTAGGGTTAGTGTTCCTTTATGGTTAGGTTTCAATTTTGAGTTTGTTTTGGTTTGGGCATTGGGATTGTGGTGGGGGTTGGGTTTTGGCTTATGGTTAGTGTTAGGTTTAGGTTTAAGGTTGGTTTAAGATTAGGGTTAGGTTAAGTTTAGGCTTATGGTTAAGCTTAGGTTTATGGTTACATTTGGGGTTTGAATTTGGGTTGGTGTTAGGGTTAATTGTTATGTAGTTATGGTTAAGTTTAATGTTAGGTTTAGGGTTTGGTTATATTTAGGGTTTAGTTTAGGTTTGGGGTTGGGTTTTGAGTTGGGTTTTGGTTTGGGGTTGTGCTTGGTGTTGTGGTTCAGCTTATGGTTAGGTTTAGTTTAGGGTTTCGGTAGACATAGGAATATGAACATATAAACATGAGGCTTAGGCTTATGGTTAAGGTTACATTTAAGCTTAGGTTTGGGTTTAGGATTATGCTGGGTTTAGATTTAGGGTTAGTTTTAGGGTTATATTTAGATTTAGTTTTGTGGTTGAGTTTAGGTTTAGTGTTAAGGTTGGTGTTAGTGTTAAGTTTAGATTTAGGTTTAGGGTTAGGGTTCTGCTTGGGTTTGAGTCTCGAAGTGCAGTGGAATTTGGAGATGAGGTTTTGTTTGGAGTTAGGGTTAGGGTTATGAATAGGTTAAGGATTAGGTTTTGGGTTGGGGTTGGGGTTGGGTTTATGTTCAGGTTTAGGGTTAGTTTTGGGATTAGTGTTATGATTAGGGTTAGGTTTAGGATCACATTTTGTGTTAGAGTTAGGTATATGGTTTGGGTTGGTGTTGGGTTAGAGTTATGCTCAGAATTAGTGTTAGGTTAGGATTAGGGTTAGGTTTAGTATTAGTGTTAGTGGTGTGATTAGGTTTAGTGTTAAGGTTAAGACTGTAGTTGGGTTTAGGTTTTGGGTTGAAGTTGGTTTTTGGTTAGGGTTAGGCTTAGTGTTAGGCTAGGGTTAAGGTTATGGCTAGTTTTAAGGATGAGGTTGTTGTGGGGATTGGGATTATGGTTATGGATGGGGTTAAGTTTAGGATAGTGTTGTGTTTAGGGTTAGGGTTAGAGATAGGATTATGTTTCAGGTTAGATTTCGGATTGGGTTAGGTTTAGGATTAGGGTTCGATTTTGGGTCGTTTTTGCAGTTGGGGTTGGGTTTGATGTTGGTTTTGGATTTTGGGATGTGGTTAGGGTTAGTGTTAGATTTAGCATTAGGGTTAGGTGTGGTATTAAGGTTAGGGTTAGGCTTAGTGTAAGGTTTAGTGTTAGTGTTAGGGTTAAGTTGAGGTTTAATATTAGGGTTAGTGTTAGTTTAGGGTTAGTGTTAGGTTTCAGTTATGTTTAGAGTTGAAATTATGGTTTGATTTGGGTTTGACCTTTGGGTTGGTGTTGGGGTAGGGGTAAGGGTTATGGTTGGGTTTAAGTTTAGGTTTAGTGTTGGTTTAGGCTTATTTTTAAAGGTTGGTTTAGGGTTAGTTTGTGATTTGGGTTTAGGGTTGGAATTAGGATTAGGGTCATGTTTAGGGTTATGGTTAGGGTTATGGTTAGGATTATGGTAGGGATTTGTGTTAGATTAAGGGTTGAGTTTGTTGTTGGGGATAGGTTTAATGTTAGCTTTAGGGTTAGAGTTAGTGATTAGGATAGGGTTAGGATTAATGTTAGGGTTAAGTTTAGTCTTTGGTTTAGGGTTAGGTTGAGGGTTAGGTTTATGGTTAGGGTTGGGTTCTGTTAGATTTAGGGTTAATTTTAGGTTGAGTTTAGGTTTAGGGCTGGGTTAGCCTTAGGATTAGTATTAAGGTTTGTCTTATGGTTAAGTTTAGGCTTAGACTTTGTGTTGGTTTGGGGATTAGGGTTGGGGTAAGAGTTAGTTTTAGGTTTAGGTTTATGGTTATGGTTATATATGAGTTTTGGTTTATGGTGAGGGTTAAGGATGTGGTTTGGGTTAAGATTAGGATTAGGGTTAGTGTTAGCATTAGGGTTTCAGTTAGGTTTTGGGTTAGGGTTGGGTTTGGGTTTGGGGTTAGGAATAAGGTTAGTTTTAGGGTTAGTGTTAAGGTAGGGTGGGTGTTAGGGTTAGGCTTAGTGTTAAAGTTGATGTTAGCTTTAGGTTAAAATTTAGCTATAGTGTTATGGTTAGTTTTGTGGTTGGGTTTGGGTTTGGGGTTATTTTAGGTTTGGGGTTAAGTATGGCTTAGGTTTAGGGTTAGGGTAAGGGCTAAGGTTAGGTTTCTGTTTACCTTAGGGTTATTGTAAGGGTCAGGCTTTGGGTTGGGTTTGGATTAGGGTTATGCTCAGAGTTAGTGTTAGGTTGCGTTTAGGATTAGTGTGTTTTTGGTTGGGGTTGGGATTGAATTTGGGGATGAGATTAGGTTTACCGTTAGGAAAAGGTTTTGTGTTGGGGTTATGCTTGCAGTTGGGATTGGGGTTAAATTTAGGGTTTAGGTTAGTGTTAGGGTTAGTGTTAGGTTAGGTTTAGTGTTGGATTAGGTTTAGGGTGAGGTTTGGTTTGGTTTGGCATTGGAGTTGTGGTTGGTTTTCGCTTTGGGGATGGGGTTTGTGTTGGGTTTTGGGTTAGGGTTCATGTTAGGGTTTTACGATTAAAGTTACATTTATTGTTAGGAGGGATTGTTGGGGTTGTGGTTGGTGTGATTTTGGGGTTAGAGTCTAGATTGGGTTTAGGGTTAGTTTTAGGGTGAAGTTTAAGATTAGGTTTGCCTTATAGTTAGGCTTAGGGATACGGTTTCAGTTAGGTTTGTGTTTAGTGTAAGGATTAGAGTTAGGGTTAGGGTTAAGGTTAAGTTTAGGTTTATGGTAAGGGTTAGTGTTAGTGATAGGAAAAGGGATAAGTATAGGGATAAGGATAGGTATTCAGATTGGGATAGGGCTAAGTTTAGGGTTAGGATTAGGGGTAAAGTGCAGGATAGGGATAGGGTTAGGTTTAGTTTTAGGGTAAAGATTTGGGTTGGAGTTATGTTTAGGATTAGGTTTATGGTTAGTGTTCTAATTTGGCTTATGTTTATGGTTATGTTTGGGATTAGGTTTTGGTTAGTGTCAGGGTAAGTTTATGATTATTAGGTTTAGGTTTAGGTTTACGGTTAGGTTTAGTGTTAGGGCTAAGGTTAGCATTGGGATTGTGGTTGGTTTGGGGGTTGGATTTGGGTCTGTGGTTGACTTTTGGGTTGGAGCTGGGATTAGTGTTATGATTAGGTTTAGGTTTAGGACTAGGTTTGGGGTAAAGTTAGGTTTAGGGTTAGTGTTAATTTTAGGTTTATGGTTAGTGTTAGGGTTAAATTTAGGTTTAGGTTAGGTGTTTGGGTTAGAGATAGGGTTAGGGTTAGAGTTAGGGCTAGGTTTCAGTTATGATTAAGGTAAAATTCAGGCTTTGGGTTGTGTTTGGGATTGCGCTTTGGTTTGGTGGTTGTGTTTAGTTTTAGTTTTAGGTTTAGGTTTGGCTTTAGATTTAAGGTTAGTGTTAGGTTTAGGCTTATTGTTCAGTTTAGGTTTAGGGTTAGATTTGGTGTTGGGTTAGGGTTAGGCTTTGGGTTAGGGT